>NW_009619384.1:21456-68708 GCF_000690535.1 Cariama cristata | reverse complement strand
AAAAACGCTTGCTTTTGCAAAAGCAAGAAACAGGTCTGATTTGTCCCTCCTGGCTAGGATTTCAGTCAAGACCAGGACAGTAAAGGCCTTGTTCTTCCCTGGAAGTTCAAGACAGTTTTATTTAGGAGAAATAGAGGCTTCAGCAGCTGCTTTTTGGTAAAAAGAACCCTATAGACAATAGGTGAGTCATCCCCAAAAGCAGTCACTTGACATCAGCCACAAAAGCTTCCAGCCTCATGATCAACGAGCCTCTCTGAACTAATATAGGAAGAATTACGGTGGTGTTTTCCTGTAGTGTGGCGCTTCCCCTCTCCCTTTTCGCTGGGAACACAATTACAATACCATCTCCCATTCCTTTCAGCTCTGAATTACCAAAGGCAAGTCTGCAACATGGCAAAATGTGAACAGTAGATCATAGGACTTATCCCATCTCAGCACCTGGTAATGAAATCCATGCTGACCTCTTCCTTTTTCTTTGCCCGTAGACTTCTTTTTAGCATGCGACTGCATTAACCCCAAAGGCAAAGCTGTTGTTTTTTGCTGAGACATAAAGGAATAGGAAGCACCATTAGTTCAACCCCAAAAGGTAATAAACAGCATATGCTATACCTATTTGTGTGTCCACTGAGGGTATAAAAAGCTGTGGATTAAATCTTGAATACATCTGTGGAGGGGCCCAATCCTGCAAGCTGGTGGGCACCAGCCTAGAGAAGCAGAGTCCATCTGCAGGGTCCAACTCTTTCTTGCAGATTCACCTCCTAACAGTGTTTGGGTTAATGTTTCATACGTAACTGCAGATGTTCAGCTAGACACTTTTCAAACAGATTCATTATGATTTAGGTTCTCTACCATTTTAGGTTACAAAGTGACCTAAATAGAGATACCATGCAGTTCACATGCAAAACAAACTGTAGCTGAAAGCGGAGATGTGAAGCAAAGGAAAGGCAGATGTGCTTTCATCTTCACCTTTGACCTAAATATGAAATAAATAACAAAGCTGTAGTGAACAAAGACCAAAGGTAACATGGAAAAAAGGTCTTTGTTTATGACACCATTCTTCTGAGCCATGTCCCCACTGAATCGCACACAGCTGAATTACTCCCATCTGATCCGGAGCCATGACTCACATTTGCAAACGAGTGAGCCAGAGATCCTAGTGAAGCAGAAGGGAGAGACCATGAACTGAAACTATGGAGGCTGGGACACAAATCACCCTGGACTTTCACAGAAGTCATGGGGAGGTTTAATTTTGGAGAGGACAAGGAAAAGGCAAGGAGCAGTGTTCTGCTCAGGTAACAGGATGCATGCGATGGAATCTTCTGTCAGCTATGTTTTGGCTCATAACCGTTTTGTCTCTTCCAACATGCTGTCATGGAAAAGAAAGAACTGATAGTGGGCTTGCAACACAGCATTTCCTTTCCAGAGGAACTAGCGTTAACTATATCAATCCACAGTGATTTTTTTCCACCAAGTATCGTTCTTCTCCACTTTCAGACTCTTGAAGCCTAGTCTGGATGCTTCAACACAGACCTGCAGCGTAATAAAGTAGGGTGGTACAGATAGCTTTCCAAAATAGAAAAGAACTCCTTCAAAAGCAGCCATGCCATCATCCTCCAGCGTTTTCAGGAAGAGTGGCTTGTTTCAATATCAGTTTGAAGTAACCATGGCAGAGACAGGATGTTTGGTTTCAGAGAGCAGGCAGTAAGTTTATATTGTCAGAGCAAACACTTGGGACTCCAGATCACAACATCCCTTGCTGTTTACAGAGTGTGTTATGCCAGAATCCGAGGCGAAGATGCACTTCACGGTAACAAAAGAGGACAATGCCATTATCCTGCAATTGTCAACAGTGTTACAGTGCTGAAGACTTTAGTTCAATATTTGCCAAGCAGTAAAATGAGCAATGCCTGTCAGTTTGTTGACCTAGATGCATCAGTTACTAGAAAAACTATGTTGAGCAGGCAGCAGTTCCGTTTCAGTTGTTGGGAACCAAATTCCAGCCACAGAGCTAAGGGCTATCCAGTTACATTCACATTAACAGGAAAACTGTTGCAATCTTGTATGGATGCTGTCACTAGGATACAACAAACAAGCGTCCTTATGTTAAGACACTTTTAAACCAAGTGTAACAAGTTTTGTCAGAGCCAGGCTCTACAAATCTTGCAGACTGAAATTCCAACGGGGGTTTAAAATGCTGTAAACATCCTTCCTGGAAAGGCTGAAAACCTTAAAAAAAGTTACCTTCACCTTAATGTAGAATGATCACTGTGGCTGCACTGACAGATGTTCTGCAAGCTTTAGGCTACAGCAAATGTTGTCACAGCGGTACATTTGTACTAAACCATACTTTTGTTCAGTCACCTGTGTCTCAGCGCAGCCAGAGAGGCTTCAGTTGGCTGTCCCTGGTGCAAAGGCTGAGGGACCTGGGAAAGCGGCTGCCCTTGCCTTAAACCAGGGCAGACACGCGGAGGATTAGTACTCCTGTGGCACCCAGTCCTGGGTAAGTGACACAGACCCTAGATGGACAGCAGCCTAAACGTCCTTCCCTTGCATTCACTGTGACCCCTCCCACTGCCAAATCACTTTATTACTGATCTGCAGCTGCAATTCGTGTACAGGAGAATGACAAGCCAGTAGAATGGGCTTGTGGTAGATCACAGGACAGAGTGAACAGTACTGACGCATTTGTGCAAAGAAAAAGGATGCAACAACACTGAGTTAAAGCAAAAATCAAATGTGTTCTCCTCTGTTTACCGCAGGCACTGTTTCAGGTCTCAAAGGGCTGACAATGCTCAGGCTCCAGCTAAAGAGCTGACAATCATCCCTACCCCACCACGCTGAACATGCAGCTTCATGCCTGCAGGTAAAGTCTGTCAGAATCAGGACAGGATCAGCATTCATGAGAGTCCCTCTTTGCCCACACCACAGTGAAAGAGTGAGATAATTTTGCAAAAGCTCGATTGGTGAAGCCTGCTATAGACTGTGCCTTTGTGCTTCTCTTGGGAAAAGCTGGCAAAATACTTTTCCCCATCTTGCCCAAGGAATCTACCTTTCACAGATCATCCCCTGCCACTCACTCTCCTGTAACAGTATCCTGCATCAGTCACATACTGCAACTGCTTTTAACTGCATGGACTCTACATACTGGGTGTTTACTAACTAGCAAGCACACCAAAACAGGCATGACAAACATCTAGTGTGTTAAAGGCAGAGGCCCACCAGTTGGCTTCAGCCCATGCTTTCTTAAGACAATGCACATATGTCACAGAGATTCCTCTCCAGCTTATCCAAGCTCTCAGAAAGGCTTTTCTTTACATTTTAAAAGAGGCCTCGGATGCCAAGATACCATTCTGCTTTCTTAAGTAATGTCACAAGACTTCTGGTTTGGCCACACAGTTGCTCTTTAGAAATGAAAAGGAGAGTCTGTGCTTCTGCTTGGGACAAGTGGCAAAAACACTGCAATCTTTTTTATAAAGAATGGAGGGGAAAAAAAGAGGAGAGGGAAAAAAAAAAAAAAGATCAGGAACTGAGTTCAGTCACTCTGGGAGCTCAGCCTTTATGTACTGTTTACCAAAAGGATGAGCTGGGGAAAGGCGTGAGGGGCAAATGTGTGCATTAGGTCTCACCTGCTGATTCTCAGGAATCATGAATATTCTTATAATCCCCATCTCTCGGCCTAACAGGCTACAAGCCTTTTCATCACAAAGCTTGATTTCAGCAAGGATCCGGGAGTTGCTCTAAGCTTCAGCAAGTGGTATAATATTCCCTTGTTTCCACATGAAATCAGCCTCTTGCCACAAATCACTCTCCAACGTTTCTTCTCTGCTACTCATCTACTAATAGCATTTGTCTTTCAGACTAGATTAGATACTTAAATAAATTCTGTTCTGGGCTATGCAGAGACCAGTCAGCAAGTCACCTGAGGTAGTCAGCATGTATTTTTCATTGCATACATAATATATATGTTGAGATACAGGTATATTTATAAAATGCGCTATACACTTGTAGCTAAAACCAAGATACCAGAAACAAAACTGAAAAGGGATGTGAGCAGTAGTGTGAATTATAAGGTACATATTTCAAGCCAGACGGCACTATTGTAAGCATCTAATCTGACCTTCGGCATATCACAGGCCAGAGAATGTCACCTGGTGTGGGCACAATTTATGTGCCAATAGGGCAGAGGAGGACAGGGAAGGAAGTTGTGCTGGCAGGAAAAGCAAACAGGGTGTGCAAAAACATGTAACAAAGCAGTGTACAGACATAAACCTTCAAGAGATAACCTATGGCTAGCTGTACTTCCTTAAGCCTTGTTGAATTCTAATTTTCAGGCACCAGGCAAAAGAAAATTATTTTCTTTTACTGAAAAGGGAAGTGTTCCCTCCTCCAGGTGAAGGGATGGACTATGCATAAACTGACAGGAGGGAAAAAGGCGTTTTTAAACAGGAATTTCTTATTTTCCTTATGGCAATAGTATCCAGCGGCAACTAATCTTGGGCCATGAAACAAACACTGAATAACTTAAAAAAAAGCTTCCTTGCAAAAAGATCTAACTGATCACAGCTGCCAGATAAAAGTCAAGATAAAAATTAATCTTTTGTCCACTGGTTAAAGCAGAAGTACCACACGATAAGAAAAAGGATAGCCTTGCTTTCCTGGTTCTTAGTGGAGATTTAAAAAAAATTTTAGTTATTTATATATATTTTTTTTAAAGAGTCTTATACAATTAATATTCATGCTGCTCTTGCTTGTGAGAAAACAGGCAAGGCCTCACACAAAGCTATACATCATCAGCACTCGGACCCTGTAAAAGTATAAAGTGTTTTAGCAAGAAATCCAGGGGGTGGGGCAGGGAAGCTATTCTATTTGGATGAACTATTTAGTCCATAATTAGTTGTAAACTACAAAATATTTTGCACATGCAAATAGCTTTCAAGTTAGGTGGGTTTGAGATTACAACTGTTAAATGAACTCATCTTCCACCTGAGATATAAAACATACCACAGAGGAAATCACAAACAAAGCATGAGCAGAGTTTGTTTTGGGGATGCCCTGAATCTGTACAGTATGTGGAAGTTTGCTTTTCAAGCTTAATACTACTTATTTCATTACATGTCATTATCATGTAGTTCCATAAGCGCATGCAGAAAATGTTAATATGCATAGGCATCAACATGATAGACAATATCCCCTATGTCTGTACTATCAAGCTACAGTCCACCAACATGAAATCCTTAATATATCTACATTTTTTAAGGCAACATCCTTACCTGGGGTATGACCATCCTCTTTCATCCCCTTTATGTCTGTGTTTTTCGTACCAACTCAGAGGCCTGATGTTCTTGCAGATTTGTCCCAATGTCTGCTTTGGCTTGGGGGAAGCCTTCTGTAAAGCATACATGCAACACAAAGTGATGAGCCAAATGACAAACAAGCCTCTCACTAGATTTGACTGGGCTAAGTAGATGGAGATTGTTGTGCATCTCCCATTTTCCTCCCAGATGCATGCTGCAGTGGCAGTTCAAGTTACCTAGAACATTTATCTTCAGCAGAACACCTTCATGAATACTGAGAGTGACATAATGTAGATTGGTTGTGATTTACTTAAGATTTTACACTTCAGATACCGCAAACTTACTGCTATGTACAATTAAGACTTGGAGGGAGTAATACTTTTGTGTCATGTTTGATGCCTTACAAATCCATTACTCAGGAGGCAAGAATGACCCTCCAAACACCACAGCACTGACAGCGCAGAGGGCAAACTTATGACTATGCAGGACAGCTATGGTAGTATTCCCGCGTCACACTTTGCTACTGGTCACATTCCTTCAGTCTTCCTTCTACAAAAGTATCTTCCAAGGATGCACAGCTCTGGCACCTCTAGTATGAAAGCTCTCATTGCTCCCAAGATTCAGCGCTGGTATGTGGGAAACCATTGCTTTCCTTACCATCAAACACATGAACTAAGATCAATCCCTAAACAAACCAACATGACTCTCTTCAAAGCTAAGAAGTGCTCTGCCAATTTCAGTCATAGGTCCGAAATACTCCTTTGCAATTCGTTGTTGTTTAGTGTATGCTGTACTCAGCTTCTGCCTCAGCCTCAACTTCTTCCCAACTAAAACATACAACACTGGGTTGTTCAAAGGTCATTCTTTGTTTGCTTCTTGTCTGCTCTTAAGACAGATGTTTCAAGGCATGAGAGAGGATATAAACACATGCATACTAGGAGAAGAAAAAAAAAAAAGGTGTCCAGGTGTTTGAGCAATGCCAAATGTGAAAGAATTCCAATTCACTGCTTTCTCCTTTAATCTGGCAATTCCAAGGGACCAAGCGTGTCACGACTTGTACCCAGAACACTTTCCGCTCGGGTGAGTTCAGACAAGGTCTGCATTAACTTCCCAACCTGCAAGAAAATTATTTGAAACAAAAGGTTCAGATATGTCCCTTTCCCTCCAACAAGCCTGGAAACAAATGGTACAGGAATGAGGTCAGAAAGGAATCATCCGCCTACCATACCACTGAATTCATTTACCTACCTCAGAGCCCATTCATGAAAAGGGGTGGGATGGGGAACAAGGGATGATATAAAGCAGAATGAAGCTCTGGGGTCGCTCGCTACATTACAAGATTTGACAGGCCTTTGCCAGCCTTCAGCTTCTTTGTGTCTTTCGCATAATAGAGAAACACAAACTGAGCAGCCTGTGATCTGGGGGTTGCACTATTAGACGGAGCAAACCCTTTGCAAATGCTAATAGTATTGTAGCATCCTGTCAGGCAGCAACACAAAAAAGGATGTTGATTTTCACATGAACCAGAACACACTCATTGTAAGGAAGGCTGCAATGAATGTTCCATCTCTAAACATCAAAAAGCCATAGGCAATTGGCTAGTGTGGATGAGGCAAAATACTGCTTCAAATGTTCTTAAATATAGGGGGCATACTGTTACCTTAATGCTAACTTCATGAGGTTAGCAAAGAGAGAACAGTTGCTCAAAATGGAAATGAAAATTATCTTTGGTTATGATTTCTGTAGTGAAAGAATTTCTAGATCTAAAGAGGCCTTCGTTGTACAATCTACTGCATTCCAGAAGTCTGGAAGAGATGCTCCTTTATGAAACATGAATGTGCAGATTCAGTCAAGGGTAGAGTTTATGTAATTTCCAAGAGGTAAGGTTGATAGTAATACGGCACAAATAGAATGTGCTTGTCCTTTGCAGTTCTAAGGATGTGGCAGCTGTCAGTCTTGTCCAGCAATGCCCAGCTCTTTCCTGGAAAAAAAGTCTCTAAAATGTTAAAGAGGATAAAACACTTAAGCTATTGATGTTATAAAACTTATTATAAAATATCCTTTTAATTCAAACTTCACATCTTCCCCTGTATTAGGAATGGTATAATCCAAGGTGTTAATAAATGCACCACTGATTAACCTTCAAGTAGTTCATTGTTGTCCTTTAGGTGGAAAAACTTGAACAAAGCTCATCTTGTTGGTTTTCACTACCAAGGATAGTTCAGAAATCCATTTTAAAGTCAGAATGTGAAATCACCACACAGGTTAGGATGCACTGCTCTGGAAGCCCTCTTAGACCCTACAGACGGAATTCCAACAGCAGCAAATAAACAGCCTTCTATCAGTGTTCTGAAAGACAAACACACAATCATTTGTAGCTATGCACAGTAAACTGCTTTTCTGCAGAAGAAATGGCTAGAAATAATTCTGGAATTGGCTCTAGAACAGTATCTAGAGCCAATTCCAGAATCAGTCCCACAGCCAACAGCGGGCTCGTTTCTGGATTCACCTCCAGAACCATGCCTAGAACCCCACTGAGAGTCAATTTGAGAAACACTACAATATCTGCTAGACTCAACTCTCAGCCTTATTGCCACAATCACTTCTAGAGCCACTTCTGGAAACATCTCCCCACTGACTGATGGCACCAACCCAAGAAACTTTATCTAGAGTCAATTTCCAAAATATTTCTAGATTAGTTTGAGAGGTTGGCTCTGGAGTTGTTTCACAAGCCACTCCAGAAGCACTTTCAGAACTATTTCCTGAATCACTTCTACAGTCAAAACTAAAATTATGCCTGTGATTTTTAGCATTTCTTACAGAACAACAGCTTGGAAAATTTTACCTTCTGATGTGCTACAGTCTGAGGTGATGTCAGATGCAAACATGATTTGTGTATGCAGAAATCTGCATGGGTGTTCCATTCCAGCAGCATAAACTATCATTACAATCTCTGTACCCTTTCAGCTTCTTCCCTTTGTTTCTGTATAGTATTTTATACTGAAAAATTCTTGACAGCCTGTTCTGTAAAAGGTCTGTGATCAAAGCCACATAGAACATACAGCACTTTTGACAAACTACAGCTTTAAGAGTTATCTGACTACATAGGACCCATCTTGCAAGGGCTTTACAATGCATTTTATCTTACTGAATAAAAACTAGCAAGTGATTGATTATGGCCTGTAAAGATTTCTGCAAGGGAAGATGGATTACTGAACTAATTACAAAATAGAACAGGATCCAATAGCTCTAAACTGACATGAAAAATAAAACAAACAAGTACCTTGGAGATAGTAAGTCACTGCAAGGGCATTCTATCAAGTGATAGAATCCTTCAAGATTTAAGATTGCTTGAAATATTCACATCAAGTTTTTTTTTTTTCTTTAAGCCAATTATTAAGATTTATAGAAAAACATATTTACTTCCATTATGCAGGTGATCAGAGAGTGTTCATAAACCATCTCCTAGTGTGGAAATCAAGCATCAAGAACCATGTCTGTATACAAGACAGCAGCAACTGGAAATAGAGTAGTTCAGGCTATTATGGTAGTTTGTAATCAGAACTGTAGTCAAACCTCTACTTTCTCTCCAGGCTTTGGAGATGGGCAGATTTCTACTTCTCAGTCAATGGAGTTCTCTAGTCAAGACACTTCCTGAGGAAATGAAAGTAAAAGGAAAATATGGGAAGCTAGTTAATTAGCTGCTGTTTTTTTTCAAATAGCCATACATGTTAAGTTCTTGTGAGGTACTCCAGTATCTGAGTAATCTTCACCATTGTACATCCTATTCATGTGAGGAAGCATGACTAGAACATTTCCTAAAGCACCTCAAGAGCTAGAAACACATTCCAAATAGCCAAAGAAAACTGCAACTCTGCAAACACACAGAGGTATTACAGACTGAGTTCATATGGCAACACCTTCACTGACATAAAAATATGACTCAGACATCTCCAGGACCAAATCCCACCAATAACAAAAGAGTTCTAACTGACTCAAGGGGCTCTGGGTCAGACTTAGGGATCCCATATTCCAACATTTCTCAACTGAGGCGATGAAATCTCTTGCATATTTTTAAATACAATTGTTAAGAGTTACAAAGTTACGTTTAAGACATAAAAAACTAAAATTCTCTAAACTTTAGCTTTGAAAATACATCATAACTCAGTTTAGGTTCAAACTATACTCAGTCAAAACATTGATTAATATATCCTTGATGGTGAAACAGAGCATACCAATATGTTTGTAATGATTAAGATCTTCACTTGACATTTTCATCCTCTAACTTAGCTACGCTTGCTTTTGACACTTTTACACATTTCCAAGTTTTTCATCTTTCTTATGGTCTGATAACTTAGGATGAGGTTACTAGTAACCACTCAGGAGGAGTAATTCTTGACATTTGAAAGAGCACCATTTGTACTTTTTTCATGAAGAAATGACAGAAAACCCCTTGACCACTAATGTTTAAATCTTGGCTCATAAATATCTCATTTCATGAAAAACAGAAATATCTTACCATATCTACATGACAGTAAAGAACATGCTTTGGAAATGAAATATCTATTTATGGAATAATTATATTTGCATTTGCTGATCTCCTTCCTAATCTCAAAAAGTCATGGAAATTACAGATTAGTCTTTGCTCTTTAGAATAAATTGCTTTATGCAGAATCTGAACCTGGTATATGTAATATGGAAAAACGCCCCAAACTTGTGGAAAACAGTTTGGAATAACATTTTTTCAGTATCACATGAATTTTTGAGACAGTGCAAATAATTCTGGTTGCTATCTAAAAATTTTTGTAATAGTCAGCACATCCTTCTTAAGCTGCTTAACATAACTACAGCTATCTAGTAAGATATGCCTTACAAGAAGCAATACTGAAGTGGGCAACTCATAGCACTTACTGAGCCCATTTTTACTTCTGTTAAGTGATGTTAACTTATTACTGAGATAAGCACAACTTGCTATAACTCTTCTTTCCTCTAACCTTAACATAAAATCCTATAAAAAAAACAGCATAAAATTACCCGTTGCTTATTTGTCAAGACTGGTTTTGGTTAGTTTAACCATGTAATCAAGTTAATGTAGAGTTATAATCCTTCACTGATACTAACATGCCCATGTCTGCAATTTAAGCTTGGTGGAGCAAATGTGCAGCACCTTCAATACCACAGTTTTACAGTGAATATTTTTTTTTTTCAATTGATTTTGTAAAATTTTTCTTCATCTAAAAGAAAAAGAAAGGAAAAAGATATATTCCTGAATTCATGGGCTGGTAAGCTGACTGCTCTATAATTCTCAAATCCATTGTCCCAGTAAGCATGTTTATTTTAAATGCAGCTGAAACTAAGACTCCATAACCAGTCTTCATTTATACTTTGAATATCAGTTCATTATCTGAACTTCCAGAGAAAGAAGCTTTCAACATAATGATTTTTCATAAGACGTCTTTGTCTAAATGTATTACATAAATGGTAATCATTAATTTATATAGTAAAAGATAAGATTTAGTACAGTTACCACTAACTTGGTGCTGACACAGCACTTTTGAATCAGACCTTTTAATATCATTAACACTATACTATTTCACAATTTAACAAATGAGAAAAAAAGGCCAAAGTGACTTCTGAATTAGGTGCAATTGCACTGTGTTCAAAACCCACATTTTATTATTCCTTCAGTTACATTTTTATTCAATAAATAGCTAGTTTTCATGGAATACATCATGCTAAATCTTAGATGAGCAGTACAGAGAAGTCAGAAGTAAACTATAGGAACATCACACTAAAAGAACTCTGGGCCACTGGATGCAACATTTTGCAACATTTACATTACACAGATGTTTCAAACAGTGATCTCTAGGTAAATGCAAAAGGGTTTTTTTTTGTTGGCAGGGTTTTTTTTTGTTTTGTTTTTTTTTTTTTTTTTTTTTTACAAAGAGGGATTTAACACAAGTACAGACTTATTTCACTTGCTATACAACCTAAGGACTCTGCCTTCAGAATTGTGCAAACTTACATTTCTGAAGTTATCTGCAGAGAATGATGATAAGCCATTTTTCCATTCTCAAAGAGTCCTTTTCAGGAAGTAATTTTAAATAGAAAATCCCAACACATTCAGTTAGATAACCCTGAAATATTTAACCTTACAACACCATTTTATGAGTAGCTCTACATCAACTTTTCGTCCACTTGATTAAATACTTTATGTTTGAACATTTGGGGAACATCTTACCAAATTCTGTATTGTTTCCTCTCAGAGCAAACAGAAACAGTATCTGTTGGAAAATGTTCACATTCCTCTAATTATCACACATCAAAATCAACAGCATTTTCAAAAGGGAAAAATGAACCTAGGTCAATTTTTAAATGTACGTAATCAGACAACTGCAAAACAAACTGTTTCAGGCCTAATACCTTCCTCCACAGAAATATTCAGAAGTGTATCCAGATCATTTGTGGCAAAGTGTGGGCAGAAAAATATGGTGGTGACTAATCACCAGGCACCTATGATACAGAGCCTATATCATGTTTAAATTTGTCAGAAGTGACATTTCTATAGTAAATCTGAAAGGCAGTAAAAGAAAGACTACTTACTATTTTTACTATACTGAATGATAGAAATCAAGTGGGTGTGGAAGGACCTTGTGCATAACGTTCTTATAGAAGTGATTTTGGTCTTACAGCAGCTATTAGAAAAATGAAATTAATTATATTTTTCCTTTTTCAGTTAAACAGGTTGGATAAGTTGGAATTGTACAGGGTAGCTTTCTACTTTTCAGATGTACTCGATCAGGTTACTTTGTACCTATGGTGAAGGGAGGAGTTAACAAGGAAATCAGAGTCTGTGCATTCCCAGAAATGAAATGTGATTGGCTATGATTCAAAAGTAACAACATATATTAGGAAAAAACAGGCAAAAGGAGCAGCTCTTGACATTATTTCCTGAGCCAAACCTTTTAAGGTGTTAGTGAATAGCAGTCTGTACTTTCACTTGAAAGCACTGCAAGAATTGCTTGGATGATGTCTCTCAAGAGTTTAGGAGTTTAACAAAATCCACAACTTCCTCTCAAGATCTCAATACCATGCTTTTAAATCTGTACCAGAGTGATCAGAGAATGGTTCAACACAGAGCATAACAGATACAAATGGCATTACTCAGAAGGGTGTTTTAATGTACATACAATTACTAAAACTTTATGTCAAACTCCAAGGATCATTTGCAGGCAAGAAAATGACCACAGATAAAAATAATTTTATGAATCTGATCCAGCTCTACCATATGTGACAAATGCCAAAAATAAAAGCTTTTTTCCTTTCAGGAAAAAAAAACAACTTAAATGTACAACTTCAGCAAGCTCCCAAGCTATCTCATTGACACACAAGTCAGATTCTTCTGTCCTGTGTATGTAGCTTGAAAAACTAAAAGAACAGGTGGATTTTAACTGAACTTTAGTCCCACGAGACATTATTTTCTTTCTCCTCCAACATTTCAGGATGCTCCCCAAAAGCAGAGGAAAGAGAATGGGACACAAAAGCCATTTCTATTCAGTTGTCTTTGTGCAAGGTATCCTGGAAAAGGCTGCATTCTTGTGTAAAGTTGCTGTTGAAACAGAAAGAAGATTATTTTAAAATGTGTGCAAATATATGACAGTCCTTAGGCTTATGTTTTTGAGAACTAATATAGAAGAAAGAAATTTGGAAGCTACCTGCATGCAAATATTTTTGCTAACAATACACAGTGCCTTTAAGGAAAAAAAAGAATCAAAATGCTTTTATAGACAAGAAAAGCATTCCCTTAATTTTGATTCCAGCTAGTTATGCCTTCTTTCTCTAAACACAGATAAAAATAATGAACTGGCAGTAATTAAATAGCTTAGAGTGTTTCACAATATCTGAATAACTAGTCAGTAATTGTATTTCTACTAAGTTTCATATCTGCTTGTAGCATAAAAGCTGAAAGTATAGTTCTGCAGATTAGAAGCAAGAAGTAGCAGCAGCTGCCAGGCACTGGAATAAAACAAAAAGGAATTTTCACAAAGTCTGTATGAAACCATGTGCACGTAAAAGAGATGGATAATAATTTTATCCTGAACAATGAGAAAATTGTAGCAATCTTTTTATGAGCTAAACATGATTACCTGTTTGAACAATCTACTTTTCTTGATGGAGAGCTTCTATAAAGGCTTCAAGTTTTTCCTGGATCTCTCGAACTTTTTCTGGAAGAATTGAGAAGATCACTGTTCAAAATACTTACTACTTAATTGAGGACATGCCCAGAAAGAAAAAACACAAACCAAACCACCAAACCTGCAAACATGAAGAAAAACTGATGCTGCTGTCAATATTACCCTACGCATTTAGTTTCTTAATGACTAAGATTTAGAACATTTTTCTACATCCGAAGAAATGAAACCCTGCCCCATTTGAAGAACTTCTACCATACTTTATGATTATCATGATAATTTAATAATTCAAAAATTTACCAAAGCAATCTAATACTAGAAATGTTGTTATTTAAAAACCCTGAAATTTCCATTAGATGATGCACAGCAGAACTACTGTACACCTGTTACATGTAGGGAGTCGTTATCTTTTAAATAATGCCTACTAATACCTTTCTCTTTTAACCAAATATCCTTATTCTCTACAGCAAGTGTCACAAACACTACTAATAATTCTAAAAAGAGTTGAAAGCTAGTGCCCTTTCCGCAGGGAAAATTTCAGGGAACAAAACGTCAGTATTCAAGACACCTATTCAAAAGGGCATGCACAATGTTAAGAATGTTTAAAACGTGCACTTTATTTCCTTGTATTTCAGTAGTAACCAGATGGATGTGGGCAGAATCTTATTTTATCAGAGTTTTATATGGGAGTTTATTTCTCTACAAAAACATGACTTGAACACAACTACAAATAGTTACTACGAATGAAAAGGCAACATTGATTGGGAAAAATTCAGGGGTTTAGGCATTTTTCCACTCTCTTCTCAATTCCATACAACATTTGTCATCATATAACCTATTTGATTTATTAAATTGATTATGAAGCAAGATTTAGAACATAGCTGGAATCCGAAGCCTGTAAGATTTCCTGCTTCTCTCTCACCACATCCTCATTTGAAGCTCCTCCTATGTGTGATTATAGCCATGAAAAACACACGCTTCACAAATAGGAAGGAACAGGGGGAGAGCAGTAGGACAGACAAAAATAAGTTAGATTAGCATAAACACAGACAAAATTTTTTTTTCAAGCTAAAAATACTATTGGATTAAAGCCATATGTCCCCTTGTACGATATACAAGGTTTGAGCTTCTTTTTTTAAATTCTTTTATTAATGTTTTCTTCTCTTTAGCAATACCATATGTTATAAACTTGCTTTGCTGAGCTGAAATAACAGCAAAACAGAAAAAAAAAAAAGAATCAGCCTTAAATGGGGTATATAAACATGAGTGGAGGGAAAAAAAAAAAAAGACCTCCAAAGAGAATGGTATAAGAGTATAGCTAAGGGAACTAAAAGTTTCATCCAGTAACAAAATGACAATCCCACAAACGGTTATGAAATCCATTTTAGGGTAATTATAATAATAATGATAATAATAATAAAAACTGAACAAAACCCTGTAGTCTTGTTCTAAGAGAAGTAGAGAATTTTAGTTAGCATTTGAAATAAAAAATGGAAAATAGCCCGCACAAGGATGAAGAAATCTGAAACATATCTTTATCATGCAATTCCTAGGTGATGAAGGGCAAGCCACTTATACTTTCAACACTCCAGTGTCCCCTTCCCCAGTGGTGCTTATCTACAAACACAGACATACACTGAGGCTGAGTCACACTCTGGGTCCTAAAGAAAACGTCAAAGAACTTTCTTGAATTTCAGCTGATTTTGTTTTTTTAAAATACTTTGATATTAAATGAAGATTACAGTCAGTGTGAGGGCAAAAGCTGTATCTTGGAAGTTACGAAACAGCAGCAGCTAATTTTTACCAGGGGGACAAAAAAAAAAAAACTTCCTCAATTCAGTTCAGCAAAGAGAATCTGAAAGCTGCCAATGAAAAAAGGTAGTCCCATGATCACATCTCCTTACTAAGCACATTCCAAGTGTTTTCATTACTATCTTTTTAAACAAAAAAAGAGTATGTATTGTTTACATGTCAGTATATAAACCTCTTGTGTAAAGAAAACATTAATTCCATGGCATTTATTTAGGCAACTACTCAGCTCAGTTTCCAATACTGATGCTGTATGTATGTTTACAAAATTAGCCTTTGAAATAATATTCTACTATCTTGGACAGAGTTGATGTTTTTGGAAATTATTAATCCTGGACCTCACTCTCCAAAATGAGCAGCAGTTGCCAGCGATAACTGGAGATTAGATCTCACAACCTAGACGATCTCTTTATGTTGTGCTTTCAATAGCTTTATTTTTGATGTGGATTTTTCTTTTCAATTGCTACATGTTTTCCCCAAGTATGTTCTTTATAATGATCAAGCCATTAGACTCAGTGAAAGCAGGCAGATCTAACAGTATTAAATGCAAATATTTTCCCTTCTCAACCTCTTGCTAATGAAATATTCCAGTTCTGAAAATTAATAGCATCAGCAAAAATCTATCATTATTATTCCACTCTTAAAAGTTTGTGCCAACAAATGTATTTTAATTTTCTGATTAGGGCATATTAAAATAACAGGATAGCAAATATGTATTCCACCAGAATATACTGATCAGCTGTGTTTGCTCAGAGAACAGACATACTAAAATTGACTCCATATTACGAGCACTTTATTAGTTTTTATACTTGGACTGAATTGAAATGATTGCCTAACTGTACTAATTATGAGGTCTTGAGGTAATTTAATACTTTGAAAAAACATGCTGTCTATTCTTAAAAAAGAACAGTTACAATGACTGCCAAATAGCTGCAATTATTCATACTATGCCCTGTACTCTCAGCAGTAGTAAAGCCTTTTGCAGCAGTAGACCCCAGCCAACCTGTAACATTTTCCCACAAGTCCATTCTATAGCACGGAGAGGCAGTCCGCTAAGTTGGTTTACTTTTTAAATAGGCTAATGGCAGAGTTATGCATTTACACAACACTAATCTTAATAAACCAGTAAATACAAATGCTTGGGCAGAACTCTTCTAATGAGTGCAAGTGCAGGGTCTGCAATTCTGGGATAACTGCCACAGTTTCATCAGCGCCATGCGACATTGCATATGGAACAACAATTAAATGTTACAATTCAAGAGTCAGATGCTACTCATCTTTATTTAGGGAAGTTCCCTCCTTTGTGAAATGTACAAACTGTGTACCCACATTTTCAGGGTTTCAGTTGACACCTAGATCAAAATATTAGGGACTTGCACTTGTAAATTATAGTACATTTTGTTTTGAGGAACGTTTATCAACATGTCAAACCCAGAACATCATTTGGGTTTCAGATAAGAATACTTACCTATATAAGTAAATTAAGGGATAGACAAAGGTGACCTGTTGCTCTTTCTAGGTTTTGAGATACTGTGTTTTTCCATATACAAGTAAACCACAGATTAAAAGCATTCACCTTGCTAGCAAATTATTTTTGTAACAGGTTGAACTACCCCAGCACTGTTATACAATGCTCCAGTATCACAGAAGGCTATTAAAGTACTACACTCTCATTATACAGTACTGTAGAAGTTTAAATATGTACTATCACTTAGACTGGATTCTAGAAAGACAATGTGGTCTTTGGTAGTTTTAATGCAGACCTGAAGTTACAAACACAAAATTCTTCCTGCACCTGTTAAAGAGTGATCAAAAATCAAATGAAATCAATGAAGAATAACTGTAACTAACCCTTGTTTTCATCTTTAGAACAGTAAAATTCACAGGTCTAGGGGCAATGAATAGCTATTCTACTTCCCATTTACCTCATGTTTACTGAAAAGATAAGCTGGTTCATACATCAACTCATTATGCCTCTTGATCTGGTCATGAATATTCCCATAATCCTCCCTCCATATCCCATAAAACTTCACTGACAGAATGAGGAAATTCTTTATTCAGACATCTTGAGATCCTCATTCATGGTCTGTCTCTCCTTATCTCCATATGAAATGATATTGCTACCCGCTCATTTTTTTTTCATTAATCCTGTGATTCTGAACCTAAAAAGCTCAAAACCAGACTAACTGATCTGTAATGAGGATTTGGATACACTGTGAACACAGAAAGATGCAGTCACAGATAAAGTTTGCTTTTCCTAGTATCATAAGCTGGTCAGAAGGGAAACCCCCTGAAATACTCAGTCTTACAAGGAGTGCTTGCTTACTAATTGCTGCCTTAGATAGCCAAGCTTATCTACTAATTAACAGCGCAGAAGTTTGGGAATCACTGCTAAAATAAAACAGCTAAAGTAAGTTATTGAATCTCCTGAGGAAATGGCAAATAATCTCAAAATAATATTGAACAAATTACAAAAGCAAAGTACACTACTGATTTATTTCAGCCACGCTCTAAGTAGCAATAAAAAGTTTTCTAGCTATTTTCCAACTGCATTAATTGATTTAATAAAAGATGTGGCCTCTGCCCACAAAACCTGTCTTGCTTATGCTTCTGAAGACAAACAAATTTTGAGACATTCAAATCACACATACTTACCTGTAAAAAAAACAATTTTTGCAGAGAATTTTAAAAATGTTTATGTCTGTCTGTGCAGACGTATGGAGAAAACTGCATGAATATTTAAGGCAAGCCAAAAAGCTTTTCCTTCCCCTGTTTACAAGTTTGCCCATATGACATCAAATTTCAGTTGCAGCATCAAGAAAAACTGTAAAATCTTTCTGGACACGGACCCATCTTTATTTTGTACTTGGTTGAAACTAATAGCATGAAGCAACCATGATAAAAATGTGTTAATACCTCATTATAAATCCTCCTGTTCTACATTAAAGTGATTTCTACCTCCAACTAACGTTTACATGGCTTTGATATTTGAAAGCTCATGGTTGCTACTCCTTTTGCTCCGGATTGTGTTTAGTCTTTAGTCCCGTCTTTTTTTTTTAATCTCCCTTCCTTTCTTAAATCCCTTCCTTGCCTATAAACATTCTCACTGCTTGCTGTGCTACTTCTATGTTATGGTTAATTAACCATAGAGGCAGAAATGTTGAATTTACTGCTGTGAATTCATCATCTTTCCTCTAGTAAAAAGGAAAGCCCAGTCTGTAGTCAGATTTCATCAGAATGCCCAGAAGCATACCATTAAAAACTGGAAATGTCGATCCACAGTTTCCTATTCAAAGTCGAATTCTAGCTTAGGGCTAAGACACAAACCCCATAGTTGTGTACAAACCCCTGGGAACAGTGAGGTGAAGAAAGGGGCGGGAGGAAATCATCTCTTCCCAGTTCAGCCTTTTGTACCATATTCCTGGATTTTAAGGGCCATGCAAAAACTTTATTTCTTGTTGAAATTGTATGAAGCAGCCTGCTCACAGCCACTGCAAATAATGCCCCAGAAAGCAGACTTTCCACCCATAGTTACAAGACCTGCATCAACATGCTTTCTCATGTCTCACACAACCATAGCCTAACAGCCACTATAATTTACTGATCATTGTCTGCTGAATTTTAGAAAATCCTTTGAAACTACCCATCACGTTTTTTGCCAGTTTCCTCTTGTTCACATACCATATTTTCCTCTGGATGAGGCCAAGAGGAAAGCTAAAGTTTGCCTTCCTTCCCCCCCATCCCGTTAAAAACCACCCAGGCTGCCCTTAAAGAGACAGAACATTATTTATCAGCTGCAAAGACAGATTTATAAGTAGAGGGCCCCCTCTGTTCCTTTAAGGCTGAAAAACAGATGGGAAGTGAATGGACAGTCAAAGGGTCAAGAAAACACATGGGAGGTGCTGCTTGTCTGCTGTACGTATGTTCCCAGCCTAAGAAAGAGGTCAAGATTGTAACTGCATGGCTGGGTGATGGAAAGGCCTTTTATTTAAGCTGCTACAAAGACAAATGCTGTTCCTCATCCTGCTGTCAAACTGCTATAAATATTGGTTTGTCAAGAGAATTTCAGCAGCTAAAAGTTTTTTAAAAGATGCTGAGCAGTGGGATGAATCATGTGAACGATTCTTAAACAATTAGCTCATTAGTGTAATAAAAGCACTGCAGAACTCTGAAAAGTTTAAATGGCATTTATAATAGTTCATGTAGTAAATCCATGAATCATTAAAAATATACAGCCTTTAAAATGCAAGCTTGCAGAAAATAGCTAGCATACTCTTTAGTTACTAGTAGTTAGACTGAATGAAGATGCTAATTGATGCTACATTGTAGCAGCTTTCCTTTATTGTTAGAAAATGTTTCTTATTATAGACTGCAGCGCCTATAAGATTTGAATTTGCAGCGAGTTTAATTGAGTTCTTTCTATAAATTCTGACTTCAAGGTATGCTTAGTGGCATGGGAAAATTATGATACAAAAATATTGTAAACATTTATACATGAGGCTTCCTCTCTCAGACATATAAAGCCAGACATCCACCATTATATTCACCAGAGTTACTCACAATTTTTCTACTTGCCTTAAATCCCTTTGCCATCCTGAGATTAAAATACCTTTTATCTCAGCAACACCTAGAATACCTGTACTCCAGTTACAAGTTCCAGAAAGACAATGAGAAGGACAAAGACATGCTCTAACTATCCAAGTGCATCAGGTGAGATGCTTTCATTATTACACAAAGATACTATTTCAGTATCCTCTCAGAAATACTTATTTTAAACCCTAGAACAAGACAAGGTGCTAAACATATTATGTTAATATCACTATTAAAATCTCCAAGGCTCAGTCAACATATCAATTTCATGGATATGAGTTGATCAACAACTGCCTGCTAGTGATCTGGTTGAAAATCTCATTTTGCATGGTATTAACAGGAGAAAACATCAAGGAACGCATTTCATACAAAGCAATATTCTTTCTTTTCCCTGTTATAGGTGATTCCACCTCTAAAACAGGAAAACATCACCTCCAGATTGTATATTTAGCCTGCTGTAGAAACATAATAAAATCTTAGTCTTAAGTAGTCATTTTTTTTTTTTGGGGTGTGTGTGTGTGTGTGTGTGTAAATCACAGCTGACAGCATTGAAGTAACTTTTTTTGCAAGTATTAATATCATAATAATTATTAATACCTGCATATCATATCTGAGCAAAGCTATCTGTACAAAATAGTATCACCTTTATTTCAGACTAAAGATAATCAGGCAGCAGCAGAAGAGAGCTTCTCTGAAAACACTTCTGCTATTTTTACAAGGTATTGAGCACTGGGATGTCATTTTAGCATTACTAATAATGCTTTTTAGCATCAGAAACAGGAATTATGCATTCTGCTGATGAAATTGTAGATTACTGATCAATCAATATCTTGATCTATAACCGCCCTAGATTCACAAGAGACCTCTGCAGCCTAATGAAACGGCTTCGGCAACATATTTCCCCCCTCCTCAGTCGAACAGAAGCTGACTATTTCTTGGAGTGGTCCACAGGGCTCCTCAGGCTGGCAAGCACGAAGTCTTGCTGTTTCTGACAAAGCATATGAGAATTCAGTTATGAGGCTGAAGCAAAGCTGACAACCATGTAGACTACTGACTTTATACAAGATATGTTTCTATGGGCTATTACACAAGTCCTGCTTGTTTACAGAAAAGAAATTCAGTATTACCAAATCATGATGGGACATCACAAACTAGTATACGTTTCTATACTGTCATTAAGGTTAGCTTAATGTACAAATGATTATTAATCTATATTCAGCTGCAAGTTTGAGAGCTACAATGTCTGCAATAGCAAGGGAGGATTTGGGCACCTTTCAGCCCTCTGTCTCTACCATAGATTTTTAATAACTATTATAACTGTTCTAATAACTCAATCTTTCAAAAGAATTTAGCTATGCTGCTTACTGGACAGCTAGAAGGAGCTTAGCAGCAGAATGACAAGGCAATCTCATAAAACAGACTCATATCTTGAATCAGATTTAGGGACACAGAAAGACCTAATTTCAAAACCAAAACTGTTACGCTAGAATGAATCAGAATGTGATGATGCTCATTATTTAGGGTGGAAATAGCAAAAAGTATAAAGGCAAACCAGAAATATTGTGCAGTGATTCATCCAGTGATGTAAAAAAAAACCAAACCACAAAAAAAACTTCTTCTTATGCAGAAAGGACACATACAGCTATAAAGGTAAATTACTTATGTAAAGGCTACTGTAACCTTAAGGATATAAAACTGTAAAGAGACTTTAACATAAGAAATAACTGATACACGGTTCTGCATCCAAAGTAAAAGCATACTCAGTAGTCAGAATATTGTTTTATTATCTAGCTATCAGGACTATTTACATGAAAGACTCTCTAAAATATGATGTCAGAAAATGAAACCGTGATGATATAAATTTTTAGATCATCATCATAATAATAAACTTCATTTTTGATAGTCAGAAACTTAAGTCATCATGCCCTGAAGAAAAACAAATTGTTCTATTATTTCTTCTTAGCTTGGTATCATTCTTAGCTGAAAATATTTCCTTCCCTTTTGTTTTTATATAAACTTCCAAATTAGAAGCAAAGTGGAATCCACTACAACATTAACATACGACACTGACTTCTCCAGCTTTTGGAAATACGAATGTTACACTCCACAGTTCCATACCAATTCAAAACAAACACATATATTGGTCAGTTTAAAGTCTGCATTTATACAAATAGTAATCTCTCCATGATAAGTACTTATTTAAATTTTGATTAATAGGTACCCTCATAAGCAACTAGTACTAAAAAGAAAACAGCATCCAATCAGATGTTTTGATCCTTGCATCATTAAGGAAATTTTAGGAAAAAAATAATTTTGGCAGACGACACCAGAATGATCCTCAAGTACAAGAGATATGGGTCTAGGGTAAGATTAACAGGCATTAAATATGTCATTACTCATGTAGCAGTTTATCATTATTTTTCAATGTCAACTTTAAGGGATAGGTTTCGCTTAGTCAGTGACAAATGTGCTGAACTTTGTAAGGATCCATTTTAGAACCTGGACATCAGTGCCTAACTCTTCATCAATAACTTTAAGAAATCACAGCAGACAGACTTCGGTCATCTGGGATTCTTCAGTTAAGTAAACCATCACTCCGTCACAGGAGGTTTACAAGTGATGTATGTTCTCCCTTGAGGATTACTTCCCTCTGAGAAGATGCAGCTTTTTAAAGCACTTTCTGCCACGACACAAAGCAGGAACTACCTTATCTGCACTTTGACACAGACCGTCCTACACATTCTTCTGGTTTTAATTCCTTAGTTTCATCCAGCTGCCCCAAAACTCAGATAGAAGAAAAAAACCTAAAAATCAAACTGAAACATTCAACCAGTGTCTTTCATGGCACACTTGCTCGAGTTAATTTCATACATTATCTACATGGAATTAAAAATGTGATAATCATGCAAACCCAATTAATTTGCATTCTAACAGAGTACCAGAAAGTTAGCAAATCTACTAAAAATAATGGGATACATTTTTGTTGACTTGCTCATATTCAAAGGTAGGGGAAATTGAAGACACGACCACATAGTCTGATTCCAAGCATATTCCCCCCGACTTCCTGCACCACAGAGCACCAGGACCTCTACAGAGCTCCAGGGTAGCACAGGAGTCATCCTGCCACCAGCACACTGGTGACACCAGCACAAGCTTGGACTCATTAGACACAGATGGCCCACACTTTATTTGATTGACTGAGATTCAGGCAGAAATGAATGTGCTCTAAATGCAACCAGCCTCTGATGAGATGCAGGTCATGTTAACGTCCTGGGGGAAGCTGCTGGCAGGGGACTGTGAAGATATCAGCTGCCCTGCACACGCTTATCAGAAGTTGGAGATCTGTTTGGCAATTCCAAGAGGGAAATGGCAGCTCTGCTTTTGTATGGTTAGAAGGCCACAACATCTCCTGGTGTAACATTCTGCCAACTCAGGATCAGACTACAACTGATCACTCCTCACTGCTACAACCAGCTAAAAGGAGCAAAGCAAGACTGCTGCCACTCCTGCGAACTGTCTCACAACTATGAAGTGACCATATTTTTACTTATGTAGCTTCTAAAACGCCAACATTATGTATCCTGGATGAAATAAGAGCACAAAATAACCAGAATTCTGCAGATTCTAATAAAATTACTCCTCCATTTTGATCTCCTAGGATGCTTTCCTCTTTCCCATGTCTGTCTTTGAGCAGCAGGGGTGACATCTGGACTCTACACTCAAATATCTTCAAAATTAGACTTTTTTTCCGCCGTATTTTGTAAACACTGAAAAACATGTTGGTTCTCAACAAGCACCTTAAGGATTGATTTAAAGACTACTAACCACTGCCTTTGGAGCTGTTTTGTCTGCCTCTGGTTTCTAGGGGAAAATTACCTAAGATCTGCTTATTTAAGAGAAGATCTTTCTGCTACAGCTGAGCTTTGCCCCCTATGAAATGCTGTGACCTTTTAAAGAAGTCGAGACTCATAATACAACAGAAAATGGAAGCAAAGGCTTTAGAAAGCCAAGTGAAAGCATGATTTTAAGGACCACATGTAATCAACAATGTCACGTAGGACAGATAGATCAAAATATTGTTGACAGTCATCTCAAGGGACTGAAATTTAATTAGGCTACAGTAATGACCATAATATAGGATTCATTTCATACAACATTTTTATTCTGCAGTGAACAGTAATGAAAAAAAAAGTAACCACAGAGCAAATAATTATCTGAAGAGTACTGCTCACAGACTTTATCCCCAAATTTGCACAAATGCATAGCAAAGAAGGAGACTCACTTGGATTAAAAACAGTTTGTTACATACAACAGACACGACAGAGCACACTCAGATTAACCAAATACATCACATGAATTCCAGATCCTGAGTCAGCAACTTGCATATGAAGTACCAACCTTAGCTAACATTAGCTTTCTAACTCCATTAAAATGGCAAGTTTATATATGCATATAATGATATTAAATCATTCATGCTCAAAGTTTGCAAAAGGTTTACATTCAACACTAATGGATTCAGCACAAGAGAAAAAGTAAGTAAGAATTTAATGCAGTGACTTCAAAGCAATGACTTTAGATATAAAACTTGGAAGTATTTTACTGTAACACCGGTTTATTTAGGTTTTTTAAGTTTTCATCTTTACAAGGAAATAATTAAGTTCTGCATCTGTTATATTTTGTACCTTACAAATGTATGACAGAATTTAAACAAATGACCCTATCTTTTCTTCATGTGAGGGCTCACTCCTCAAACGATTCAAAAAGCTTTTGTGCAGAACGAAGTCTCAACTAGCCCATGACACCTGTACAGGTGTCAATATTACTGACAAACAAACTTGGAGGCTGATCCCTGCACATTCATACCTAGTAATTTCAGGATCAGGTTTCCACAGGCATTCCGTAAGTCCCTTCCAACCTCCTGCCAATGACTCTCCCTGTGTAAATGCACCTGGTTTTACTTATAATTTAGTGAAGTTCTGGGTTTTCTTTTCCTTCTAACTTGTGAGGAAACAGGGTATTGGATGAATAGTATGCTGACCTAGAAAAGATGCATTGTATATACTATCCTCATATGTGTTTATCCTGTGCACATAAAAGATGCCTTTGCAACATTCATAGTTTAGCTGTTGAAAAGGAATAAAGGAGAAGTAGTAAGTGAAGACAGAACACGTGTATTTCTTTGGAGTCTATGAAATTTCATCTCTAGTGAAGTCAATGGCAAAGCTCCTGCTGACTGCGTGAAGTTAGGATTCACCTTAAGTATTCAGAGTACATGTGCACCACCTAGCATGTTTTAAATGCTACTGCAATATGAACGTATGTAGCTTAGGTTTAGGATAAGACACTGGAAGATCCCATTTCTTTTCTGAAATGATTAAAGCACATTCAGTTCATAACAGTTTTTTAGTAACAAAGCTCACTAAACTAATACTTCCCATGCAGTTACTAATGATAAATGTGTGACTGAGAAAAAATGAGCATCTCTTACAATCTTCATAAATTATATGTCATATAAACAAAAAACCCAAGAGGGTAGAAACCAAGAGGGACAAGGCTAGGCAAGTGCATCTTCCTTCCAGAGGAAAAAACCTAAGGTCCAAGAAACCAATGCCCACTGCCGAGACCATGCTGATGTGTCAAAAAGCAACAAAATGTAACCAGAGATGGGAAAACTGTCACCAACTCTGCTGCATACTCGTCCTCCCCACTCCTCCTATAAAGGCTATTCATTGCCATCTTGTGCTGGAAAGTTGTATGGCAACTTAATTATGGTACAAAGTTCACACTACTGAGGAAGTTTGCTTTGGCCCTTTATATAAAAAGAGCAAGTCCAGCAGAGTGAAATTCTGGAAACAATTAGGAAGTTCTGGGAAGCTTTTCACTTGGAGCTCAACATTAAAAGCATTGCCATGTTAAAAAGTAGCCTACAGAAAGTTAAGATTTATCCACATGCTGTCAATTTTGCATAAAACTATAGAGTATTTCTGCTGAAATTACTACTCTATTGTGTTAAAAATAAAACAGCAGAAAAGATTATTTATCCTGAAATCACATTCTTTCACCTATGTACTCCATTTTGTTTTCCAGGAAAAAATGTATTACCCAATACTGAAAAATATAATTAAAAAGATACAGTTCTAGGGAAGGTGTGACTTCAAAGAATTGTCTTTTATAAATAACCAACCCGCTTTAGCATTGCCATCAAAAAGATCCTGAAACTCAGCAAATGCCAGCAGTTTTACCATTTTAACAAATTTTCTAGAAAAGAACCCAAAACATTTAAAAATACTTTTAAAACTTAAAAACTTTGAGTAACCTCAGAGGCAGCCTGCATGGATGTTCAATGTTGGTCACTTCAGAAAAGTTAAACAGTAATACAGGACAAAACACTATGAAGTAGTAAATACTATAAAAGATGACTGATAGAATTAAAGGATACATACCGACTGATCCATCTTCTAAGGTATTGTAGAAACAAAGGGTAATTAATATTTTTTTAAAAAAGAGAAAGTGGAAAAGCTCTGTGTACAGCTATGCACACTTGTGCATAACACAGCCATAGGCATTCGAAGGGACTGACTTGCCACTATTAGATACTAGATTTTCCTCTCCAGCCACAAGCAGTGCCTTAAAGCCTGCAATACAAACAGGGCAGTGCTGACAAGAAGTATTTTTACGAGTGGAAATTCTCCTTTTAAAATATTAACATCTACCATTGTACTTTTAGCTCCCTTTACCCCATTTTACTTCTTGCAGAACTTAGTATATGTATATAGAACATGGTATATTTAAGAGAGAGAGAGATATATATAAAACATGGTATATTTAAGATACTGATTTAACTAAGCACATAGTAAAATACTAAGTTGTGTGAAATATAAGTTTCAAATAAAAATATTTTGTCCTTCAGCAATGAGCACAATCAAAATGCATGTGCCCACTGGAAAGTAAATGTAATTCTTCCTGTTGCTGATCAGGCTATCCAAGATAGGGTGAAAGACCTGTGTATGTTCTTCAACTGACAGACAACTTTGGTGAAGAACCTCGATATAAATAATGCAGAGTTGTGAGGGAGGTTGTAAACAACTGCATTAAAATAGGTTCCTACCAATTGCTGAATATGCCTGAAGCACCCAGTTAGACATTTAAGAGACAGACAGCAATTCCTCTTGTTTCTGCATCCTCAACAAAACAATAAATATACCTCAACTGTACCTACAGTTTAAAAACATGGTATAGAAAATGACTAGGCTGACAGGCTCTGAACTGGTTGTTACTTCTCACAAAAGGATTTGGAGTCCTGGCACATAATCCAGTGCAGACACCACTGGTTGTTACTTCTCACAAAAGGATTTGGTGTCCTGGCACATAATCCCGTGCAGACACCTGCTCACTGCTCAGCAGTAGGCAAAAAAGGAAATGGACTACAAGGAATTACTGTAAAAAGACTAGATTAAAAACCAGAAGCATCATAATGCAACTGTATAAATCCATAATGCAGATACATTTCCAATACTGTGTGTAGTTCTGCTCTTTCATCTCAAAAAGGGTTTAGTAGAACTAAAAAAGGGGAAAAGAGTGGGAAGGGTGATTGAAGCTATAGAACACTGTCCATGCAAGGAGCAACTACACAGATGAGAACTTTTCAAGTCAGGAAAAAGAAGAGCAAGTGCATGTAGCATAAACATGTATGAAGTCATGAGTGGCACAAAAAATGAATAGAGAAAGATTACTGAACGTTTTTCACAGTACAAGAGCTAAGGAGAACCAAATGAAACTGGCAGGTGGCTCAAAAACAAACAAAAGGAAGTACTTTTTCACCCAGTGTGTAGTTAAACTCTGGAACTAATTGCCACAGGATGTTGCAGTTGCCAAAGTTTACATGAGTTCAAAAAGCAATTACAGAAATTCACAGGAAGAAAAAAAAAAATCCAGGAATGGCTATTAATCACAAAGACATTACCCCAGGACTAGGAAATCTTGAAACCAAAGATTGAAAGATGCTGAGAGCGCATACTAGGCAAGTACTACTGTATGCTTAACACATATGTTCTTATGTTGTTCTCAAAGTACCCACTGCTCATTGCCTGGGACAGGACACTGGGATACACCAACCATGGGCCTCTTTCAAGTCAATTGATTTCAATTGATTGACTTTTAGGACATTTTAAAAGTCACTTTGTCCAATTCAGCTATTAATCCTCTGCTCTGCCCCTTTTTGTATCTTACAATCCTTTCTTCCATATGGTCTCTAGTCCTAGGGCTTCTTTATTTGCATAAATTAGTAACTGTTCACTGGTATAAGTATCATGATGATACTTCTGATAAGGAGTACATTTACATTACATTTAAAGGTTTTTTTTTTAAGAAAAAGTAACCTTCAGTACATTATAAAATATGTAATTTGTTAGAAATCATTCAAAAGATCTGTTTACACTCTTTAAAATGTCTAGAATAAAACCTGAGAAGTAAACATTGAGAAGCAGCAAGACTCAGGGCCTAAAGGACATCAAGGAACATTCAAAGATAGGGTTAAAATACCATTTAGGGCTGTAGAACACAGATAACAAAACCCGCTCAAATATATTTTGAGTCTTATATGAGCTCTCATGAGACTGAGTCACCCATGTTAGAAATGGTTTGACATTAACCCTTATCCTGAACAAACAATAATTCTTCCAGTGCTTCGGCACTAAAAGACTAATGTAACAGAAGTGAGACAGTGTTGCCGTACCATCAGCATCAAGAAGCAGCATCCCAACCTCAGGTATATAAATAATTTAGATTTGCAAGTACAGTGTCCAATCAGGAAGTGAATCTCAGCCCCATATTTACAAATTTAGACTGGAAATTAGGAGACCATTTGTAACCATCAGAGGAATGACATCCTGGAAAATGTTTTCAGTATGAATAGTGAACCCCAACAAGTTAAATGATTTAAAGATGGAGCTCAAGATATATGAATAAGCTGGGTTATATAAACACAGCTGCCCAGAACAGAGAGAGACTGGACTTCATGATTGAGTAGATCCATTCCATCCCTAATTAAAATACAAGTACTTCATGAATGTGTGTTGTGGGAGTCAGGATTTTTTTTCCTAAAGCAGAGTCCTGATCATTACTAAATGATGTAAGAAGGAAATTACTTGTATAGCCATCTGAGAGTTCAATGCTCTATGCTATCAAAATCTGTCTCAGGAGTATAAAAAGTGCACTAGAGAAAAGCACTCTATTCACTGAGGGAAAGGCAAAGAAATCCCTTTTTCCTGTCATTTGGCCATAAAAATGATAACCACTTAGCAATAAAACCATGCAGAAAGTAGAGACAACATTGTTGATTTGACTACAGAGTTAAGCAGTGGCAGTTTTAAAATCTTTCCATAGGTACAATAAACCAGAACATGTCATCACACATCGTTTTGTACTGAATAACAATTATTTCCCTAGAATAATGCATGTGGGATCTGTGACCTCTTGAATCTAAAGAAATGCAGTGCAGTGATGTGTTTTTGCTACACAGTAATTTATGAAATGCATACTACAAACTTGAAACATATATACTAATACAGAGATACCTAGGATATAAACACACAGACAGGCTGCTCTTACAGGTCTAGTCTTAGTTTACAAAATAACGACCCCAGCTGTTACTGCTTTGAAATGGGAGGTTATTCCAGATGCTGCTGAGAGGCAAAATTAACAATGCAGAAATTCCAAGTCAATTTCAGTACAAAATAAAGACAGATTAATTTAAACATTATGTATTTGCTACAGCTCCTTTACTTTGTTTTGAAACATGGAATACTTAAGGATAAATCAAAATCACCAAGTTTCACTCTATACCAGCACTTTGCTCAGGAAAACGATCAACATCCAGCATCAAGGCATGAAAGCAAGCAGCGCTGCTCACTAATAAAAGGAGGTAACTTCATCATTAAATATGTGTCCCACTATGCAGGTTACTACTAGTTTTACCTCAATATATACATAGAGAGAGGAAAAAACCTTATATGTAAAACACTTTACACCCACTCTAAAAGAATGGCTACATGAAGGTTGATACAGGGTTTTAAAAGGAACACAGGATGTTTGAAGAGAATTATGAACCTATCATAAAAATGATATAGTCGCATCATCTGTTTCAGAGACCAGTCAAAAAAAAGCCAGATAATTTGCCCTAGATTCACTAAAACTCCTCCTCACAATTCCAAAATAATACAGCAATACTTTCTAAAGGACAACAAATACCATAACTGATTGAGATTTCAATAACAATGCTTCCAATAATAAGGTAACATTTCCAAAGTAACCAAACCAGCACTATCAAAAAAAAATCCTTAGATTTTGAGTTTATTGTAAGCAAAACATTTGTTTTATATGACATTTTGGATCTAAAAAATGGAAGACATAATTCATACTTGGAAAACTAACAGCAATTGAAGGCTTCTCTGTCCCACTGAACCCTGGATCCCAGAACATTGCTAAATAAAAGAAGAAACACTAACCACAGCATTCATATATTCTGAATAAATTATCCAAAGTCCTATTTTAAGAGAAAATAAGTTTCTACATCAAAGATAAAATAAAGGTCTAAGAAGAAAGGCCACCTGTGATGTCAACACACAGATATTTATCCATCTACATGAACTTTATTTACCACAAGCTTTTTTCCTTTTCCCTTTTGTACAACATTGTTTTTTTCCCCTACCATTCCAGGTGTACAGCTGGGGTTTAAGCAGAAGTCTCACAGAACAATAGCAGAATGCTGCCAAAAAACCAACAGTATCTGTGCAAAAGCAAGCCCCACCAGCTACAAGTCAGTTTAAACCGTACTGGATGTACAGGTAGACAACAGGAGTATCACCTCAGTCTGGACTGTCCCCTTAAAAACTTTCACTGTTTAAAATCTTACTGTTAACCACAAAACCCCTTAACACTTTCTGAGTGACTCAAAGCATTAAACTACTGCAATACTTCCAGAAGGTTAAATCTGCTAGATTTTCTTCCTTGTTAAATCTCTTAATATAATGGTCATCTTTGCTTAATAAGCACAACATCAGATCTTTATGTCTGACAGGCTTTGTTTCTGTATACATGGCCTAAAACGAGCTGGCCAGCAAGTCATGGGCATTTCTAGCTAATCTATATTAAAAGTCAGTATTATCTGTGCAAAGGCTGTGTATTTCACCCAGTAATTAAAAAAGATAGGATCAAAACCTCGTTACACAGTCAAGACTGACTCACTCAGAGACAGGTCTCTGAGGTGTGGATTAACCATGTTGTACTAAAAAACCAAGAACTTCCCTTTACTGTATTACTCTGTGTTTTTCAATATACTGATGCAATATCTTTATATCAGTGAATTTACATCTACTGTAAATTATGTCGTTTTATCACACTATACTACCCATGTCCACCTTTGAATCAGTAAGATCCGACCGTATTTAAGAAAAATTCCATTTCAATGGAATTTGATATTAATTTGATATTAAATGCTAGCATATGAACAATGCATTATCGCATTAAATGTTCTGAAGGACAGTGGTCAGAATTTGCTTCATTTCAAGCTAGTTCCAAAACACTACAGAGTAGGTACTTACTGAGATCCTCCGCGAGCTGGACCCTCTTGCCAGTTAGAAGCTTCACCTTTTTTTCATTGTCCTCAGCAAAATCTTCAAGTACTTCCTTTACATTCTTCTCCAATCGTCTTACTGTAAAAAAAAAAAAAAACAAACAAAACAAAACACAAAAACCCCAAACAAACAAAAAGCCACCAAACAACAAACCAACCAAAAAAAGTGAGTGGTAACACTTTTGCACCTAATGACAAAATTTTGGGAAGGTCTGTGGGAGATGTAGTATATGTTACCAGACTAACTAATCTGGTTGGAGAAAAGGCCCCTCGTTTGGGCCATTAAGACAGGAAATTATTTGAGAAAGACATTCAAATTTCAAAGGATATTTTCTCTCTGAATTAAACTATTGTTGGATGTCTTTTTTAGGAGGAGATAAAAATATATGTAGACTGCTTTGCTGTCTATTAAGTTCAGCAGTTTCTTCTTTGAGACTAAGTGGCCAACAAATCTTTTATTGCAAGCATCCTTGCTGCCTCCTCCTTAACCGTGATACTTCTGCTACCAACATCAGCCTCATCAGATGAATCAAGGCCAAGTCAATTCAAGGTGAAAGATGAAAAAAGAAGTTCATCATGACAGCAGAGTGTGGTATTGAAGGATTGATGACACACAGAGGGGTGTTGTATATACAAGGCTAAGAGGAATCAAAAGCTCTTTAAAGCAGTATTATGTCCATCTTAACACTCATATCCTTGCCCTTCATACTTGGAGGGAGTACCTCCTAATGAAACTTCCTAATCTTCAGCCCAGCAGCTGTCAATGAGGCAGGTGATTTGAAGAGACAGGACCTAGCTTCCTACATTTAGGGGCAATTTCTTCTTCATGGAGGGTAACTTGCATCACAGGACCAGGTTCAAACCTTTTATTTGCACCTTCTTCAAGAGGCAGGCTGAATACTATTTTACCAATCAAAGGCTGTTACTAGTAGTTGTACCTATGGCACTAGCCAATTACTGCATAAATGATGCTTTATATGGAAGCTGCTGTTCCATAAGCTTGTCTAGATATTACATAGCACATTTTGCATGGCTTAAAAAAAAATAATCCATTAGGACTGATTTTTTATACCAGACATTTTTAAATTAAAGTCTACAGCCAGACTGACCTGAGAAAAAAGAATATAGTCAGCATTTATTGAAATTCTTTCTGCCTGGAAAAAGATATTGACAGTTGGCATCATGTAAGCTGAAAATACTTTGAACTGGAGATTGTCTTAGAATTTGACATTCTATTTACATTAAATGATTTTAGTGTAAATAGAATGTCAAATAATTATTTACTCTACATCTTTTAATTACCTAACCAACACACAAAAATCAGCCAGCCATGCTAAGCATGAAAGGAACACATAGCTAGAGGAACACTGGAAAATTTCTAAACAATGTTTTGTTTCAAACACCTCAACTGACACAAGACTTACCTTCAGTGTTAGTAAGCTGCTGCCTCAGTGTATTTGCTGTAATTGCCAGCATTCGCTGTATTCGCCAGAAGAGGACAATATCATTACATTCAAGCTGAAACAAGGGAAGTTGTAGTGTCAGAACCCTGATGTTCAGTGAACATCCTACACTTACAATGATCTCTTGACACTTTTAGTGGCAACTGTAAACTCATGTATACATATTCTGATCTTGCACAAAAATCCCAGAGAATAACTGCTGTAAGTAACAAGGAAACACATCAAAAATACTTCTCAAGAACGCTGTCAGCCTTATTTAATACACTGCATCACCTTTACATCTACTGTTTTCAACAGAAAGAGTCATATCAAGGGATATAATGGAAAAATAATTTGCACAGACTATATGCAGGCTGGTCAGTATAACCTAATACTCCCTGGAACACCACACTTGTTCGTAGCAAACACATTGAAAGACAACAGCTAAACTCTATGCTGTGACTCCCTGTCTGACAAACGCTTCTGAAGACAGTGTTGGGCCAAGGGCTATATTTGTTACCAGACAAAATAGTTTCTACACCTGCAAGGATGGCAGGCAGGAGCACTAATTTCACAGTAGGACATCTTAAAAAGACAGTAACAAGACTAGGAAGTTAGGTGTCATGGAGAGGCAGCTCTCCACTCTTATGATCTCATTCTCTTAACCTCTTACAGGCAAAGGCACTTCTGCAGTAGTAAAGATTTTAATGAGAATCAGTGATTCCCATGGAGCCAGAAAAGAAAAACAAAACTCCACAAAAAGTGAGGAGCTCTACCTTTCCAGTAATTTCTTTTTGGTTTAAAATATAATGGTAAGAAAACTGTATATTGTTTTCTTTGTGAGACTTCGTGCATACTGTCATTTTTTTGTACAAGCTTGGGTTTACAAAACTAGGAAAGTAATTCAAAAGATCTGTTTGTAAGCTCTATATTTTCTCCTGTTGATCACATGTGGTTCCAAGTATTAAGTCTAAACACTTATTTATCATACTTATCCCATAAAACTCTTATTAAGTTTTTAGAATTTTTCATATCGGTGAGGATAATAAATATCAATGAGAAAGTGGGAGAAATGGATACCAGCAAGATATCAATAGCTCTACAGTACTTATTTTAACAGTGTAGTTTCAATATACATTGATAAGTAACAGTTACTTGGGTCATGGCTGATACTTAGTGGTCATTTTATGTAATTACCACGAGGATGGCATTTTATCAATTACAAGGCTTCTGTAAAACATATCTAAGATCACCGGCTATCTCAAGGAAAAGGATATAAAAGAAAGGTTAAGCTACTTTAAAGTATTTGTAGACTTTTTTTTTCAACTGAGATGGAAATACTAAGGCAAAACACCAGTGTATATCTGTTTTTCAATTTACCTCTGAGTCCACAAAATGCCTCTGATAATAATAGAAGCCTCTTCGACATAGATTGCAGTGGTTCAAAGCAGTCTTGAGGAAATATCTTCTATAAATTTGGTGCCATGTGTCTTTAATCTAGGAAAACAGTATTTAAATTGGACTAAATAAATACATACACTCAGTATCATGCATAGCTTAATGATCGCATTTAATTTTAAAATATAACTCCGAATTCCACTATTGCTGTCATGTAATATATGTTTAAATATTTCTCAGCAACTTGTCTGCAACTGGGATATGATTAATGTGTTAGTTACACTTGGCAAACATTACAAATGATTGTCAATTTAAAAATCTACTCTTCTATACTTGTGACAACTGAATGCTTAAAAATATTGTCTGCAGCCAAAATACATTTAAATGATACACTACAAAACAGGACAAATTGTTCTGCTCTTGGCATGATGCAAACTTCACATTAACACTGAGAATACATTGAGTGGTACCCATTAATTTATCAATTAAACCAGATTAAAGCATAGATAAATATTTCATGGGCCTTATGTAAACAAACATTTGTAACTTTTCTTGATTAGGCTTATTTATGTTCCAGTTCTTCAAAATTAAATATGTACATAGATATGACTCTTCAAAAAGAAAAAAAATTAAGAAAATCAGTTGCTTAGCTAGAAAGGAAACTCAATTTGTACTCAGTGTCCTCATGTAGAGGATGTGGATCACCACTCTGACCTTTAGAAAAAGGTACGGTAAGTGCTGTATAGGAAAAGGGCAGCAGGTATTTAAATAACTCTTCTACCCTGAATAAGTACATGAATTAATGTTGAAAAGGCAGCCAAAGTTACTGCAGAAAATAAATCACTGTTAAAGGAAATCTACATCTATTACTTATTAATGTTTGAATTCCCATTTATTTAGAATCTTACAGTTAATTAGATAGAAGGTCTAATTATGGTTAAGAGCCTTACCCTGCAATGAGATAAATCATCTTCCAGAACATTTTAAAAACACAATACATTCCCTCAGGGCACTCTAAAAAACCATGCCTTTTTCCAAGTATTTTTACAAAGTTTGCCTCTCTTCAATGTACCTGTGAACTTCAAACTGCACATACAACCACACTGAAAGCTTAGGAATGCACAATATGTTTTTATCCTATCTTGCTCAAAGGCCTTGATTCCACTATGTAACATCTGAACAGTAATTTTAAAAAGTCTTGTCATAATGCAGGTGAGAAAATCTGCTCAGCAGATTTCGATTTCTGTCTAAACTGACAGATTCCAAAGTGTTGTACTGCATTTGTCCGACAGCCAACAGAAGTGTGTGAATTGCGTGCAAGCAGTCATTTAGTAATTCATTTGGAAACATCTGGATTACAAATTCAGTATTTAGAAGGAGTCTTTTGTATGTGATTGAGAAAGAACAGTCAAATGTTCACAGAGGGCTTCCATATGTTTTGTTACAATTCTGCATCTTACCAGACATGGGTCCACTGTTATTCCTCTTGCTTCAAGATTCTTTCTGACAGTCGTTACTTCATCATTTGCCAGATAAGCTGCATGTTCTTCATTGCATTTGATTAATTTCTCAAGTTCATTTTTTGTTTCATTACGAATGTTCTAGGATAAGAATGTTAGTTAGAATTAGTTATTACAGATTCAGATATCATCAGCACCTCCTCAATAAACAGTCTACCTGCTCAATAAGATAGAACAAAAGATACCTTTGACACTATTAACTATTACATTTAAGTGACTCAAAATGGTATTTGTTCAAAGATATCTCAAATACAGTATTTTTAAATGGATAATTCACTGTCAACTGTTCACATTTTTTTCTTTTCATTATGCACAGAAATGCAGAAGAGGAAGAGAAGGGTGGAAAAAACCCCCCAATCATAGGTGTTAGCCTCCTTTCCCCTCCATGAACATCCGCTAGCGTGGTTTGCATTCACATATCACCTTGACACTGATAAAAACTGTAATTTTTGCCCAACAGCTAGCTCCATGTATTCATACCTTTAAGCTGCTGTTCCTTAAATTCAAGTAAGATAGGTTCAAGCAACTGCCTTTCTCCTGTACCTGGCTGCATACAGTTAACTGTAAAACTCCTTCCTCTGAAACAATTACTTTCTACTGTATTGTTTTAAACTCTACTTATTTCTCTAAAGTATGATTCAGTTTGAGAAATATCTAGAAAAAGTAACATAAAAAGCCCATCATCTCTGGGCACTGAATGGAAGTTGCTATTTAAATTCAAAAGAAATTTACAAAAGCTATGAGCAAACAAGAAGAGAGGTTATGATGAAAATAGTCTGTCAATCAGAAGATACAACTGTGACTAGAATGCTAGTGATAATGCTATCACATACTAATTAAATCCAAATGGAGCATGACAGGAAACTGCACGCGGCTTCTGCTTAAAAGGGATGCTTGGAAAGTATAGAAAAGAATAGCCCAGTTTCTACCCTGTTTTCATCAATTTCTTTCTGCTGGAAGAACTTTAATATTCAGGTCAATGGCATAATAGTAAAGATGTAATTCAACTGAAGAATGGAAAACAGTTTACAAGCCACTACGTATCTGCAATATGAAAAAAGTATACGTAATTCTGTGGTGCAATATTTAAAACAACGAAAAGTAGTTGTATTTGAAAGTAGATTTTTTTTTTTTTCAGTCATCTAAATAGTGTGAAGAGGGTTGGTATTTTTGAAAATTTACTGAGTTATAAAGTTTTCTAAAGACAGTGAATGAGAAATTCCCCCCCACCCTTTTACCTGTTCTTTGGTGCGGCCTATCCAGTATAACCATCTTTTTTTCCAGTCTGGACCCACCATATCTTCAATAACAGATTCAGCTAAAAAAAGAAACACGATACTAAATATCACTCGAAATACATGTAATCAGCCAAATTTATAGTTCTAAAATTAGGTACAAGATCAAGAATGGATAATTTATGTCCAAGAACATATGGTAAGCAATACTGAGTCATCAGATGTCTCTTACTTAAAGCATCAGTTGATGTCTTTTACTAGAATTTAAAAATGACTGCCAACCAGTGCATACTTCAAGGAAGTACATAAAAAACGTATCATCCCTCCACTAAGACAGCCCTCCAGGTTCCAAGTCAAGTGTTTGAAAAAACTTACCTTGTTGCAACTTGCAAAATTAGTTATGCTTGATAAACATATGTGGACCAACTACATTCCCTGAATTTATCCTATCCTTCTACATGTGTGTTTGTATCATTTTTTGACTCTACAGATATTACTTATCTTTCAGTTGCTTCATTGCAAGAGCAAGAGCATTAGCTTTTGAGGCTGTATTTTGCTATCAGTATCAGTACCATTTTAAACTGTCACCACTATCTCAGTTGTGCTGATAAAAAAGCTTGCACTGCAGTGAAGGGAACTAGATCTAGAAATTGGCCCAGATTAAAAAGCACACGAGAGTGGAATACATCACACAACTCACTGTCTTTGAGACGACTTTGGAGCGTCTCTTCCATAAAATGAATAGCTGCGTCCCACTGCTGTTTGTCAGATATTGACCGATCTTCTAAGGCATTGTGCTGGATCACTCGCTGCAATACAGAACATCGTTTTAGCATACAATACATAATTTATTCAGGATTTAGTAAAAAAAGATTTCTGGCATTCTCTTCATTTTTTGATGTCTATAAAAACAGCATGTATTGGGCATACAGGATTTATTTAAGTGGCACCTTTTCAAAGCACTGCCAAAAATATTTTCTTGTGCCTTTAATTCAACTCTCTTCTATAGCTTAGTATAAACAATGTAAAAAATACAGCAAACAATATGAAATCCCTCTGGATTACAGAATCTATAAAGAAGGTAATGAAATGCTGTTATTTTATGTGGCTATTCTTAAAATAACAAATGAACTGATGCTAAACAATTCTTACAAGGCTGTCCTTTGGCAGTCAGTGGATTATAGAGGACTTTGTTCCTGAACCAACCAAAACAACTTTATTAGATATTATTTAAGGCAATAATTAACAAAAGGTAATAATAAAATGAATTGAGAAACACTGAATTAAAACATTATATAGAAAAGGAGAGATAGACACATCTCCCTATCATTTTCTGACTACATTAAAAGAATGCAAAAATACTGAATATGCAGTTTTAGTAAAAATATTTCAACAGCACTTAGTCAACAATGCAAAAAAACCCCACTACATTATACCAGGCTATCCTCTGCTCTCTCATTCCATTTATGTCGTTTAATACTTTCTTCTTTGACAGCTTGTTTCAGTTTATCAAAGATATCATCATGCTCTTTTCCTTTTTGTTCTGTCATGAAACGGGCAAATTCTTCTTGCAAAGTCTCCCATGCCACCTGGAAAGTTAGCAAACAATGCCTACTGAAGTGGACCATTATATCATGCATCAGCTGTTAAAGGAACATTTTTGACAATTCTTGCAAATATGAAAATTTACATACCTTCTGAAAACAATGTACAAGCATAAGAGTAAGCAATTGACTTTTCCTTTGCTGCCTTATTGATTACTAATGAAGTCAACACTAAACTTTGCTTCACTATGTTGTAGCAAGTGGAATTCTGTTAAACTTGCATAAATATATTAAATATGAATATACCTAGCTTGAAGGGTTTAACCTTTTAAAAAGAAGGGTTTTCTGGTCTTTAATAGGGGAAATTCAACAGAAGAGCAAAATACAATGTTCCTGCTGTATATGCTTCTCAACATCAAGATCTTGATAGTCTTTTCTGACATGTAAGCTGGTTAGAAGAACTGCAGTCAGCCCTTCAAACCATCACCTTACTTCTGTGGAGCTATGCTTTCATCAACAGGCTTTGCACAGATTTTTAAATTTTTTTTTTTTAAAATAACTAAATTCTCACCTCTACTGCTTTATTAGGCAGTTGCTTGTCAGTCCACTGCTTCAGTTTGATGTCCACAGTGGTGTTAAATGTCCCTGAATTCATAGTCTGTGCTGCTGGAAGGTATATATTCTCAATCACATGAGTAGATACCCTTTCCCATAAAGTTTTCTGAAGAATCTCCTCCCTAAAATGGAAGTTGTAAACATGATGGTTTCCAATACAAAAGTATCTAACAGGTACACAATTTGTTAGAAACACTGAGAAAACAAGACTACAGAACATAGGAAATACTCCTTAACACCAGACACAACTTCAACCAAAATCTGCTTGGAACTAAGTACACAACTACACAATGTTTTCAGCAGCAAAGACAGCTTCAGAAGTTGGCCTCTACAACTCTTATGGCTGCCACTGCACTGCACAACAGTTCCTTGCAGCCTTTAATTAAATTTTGAAGCTGTCCTTCTGACATACCAGTATAAATGGGAATCAAAGCTAGTAGTTGGAACAGGTCTTTGGCACATTTAGGGAAGTAAAAGTATTTATACAAAATTAAAAGGAACTCAAGCATTTAAATGTTGAAAAAAGTCACTATAAATAACAATATTACCACCAGCAAAAAGAGTTTTCCTTAAAAAAACTAACTTTGCTCCAAATAGGATGATTTGGATAGTATTCAAATAAAGATCAATTACTGATCATTTTTGATCACGATTAAAAGAACTGGGGATGTGGCAAATTAATTTCACTTACAAGGTGTGCTGGAAACCGAATGTTATGGATTTTACCACTTACAAACGCACCGTAGCAGAAGGGCAGTCCTCCGATTAAGAACAAATGCAATCTCATTCCTTCTTTACTGACGTGTCAATAAAAATTGAACTTTTGCTTTGCTTAATCCAATCGAACTCAATTGGAATGAATGGAAATTTAAACAGGATAGAAATATTTGCATTCATGACATGCACTGCTGTTTTTAAGTTGCATGTAATGGCTAACAGAAACATTTTTTCATGACTTAGGTTTCCAGTTCTCCTTTATAGCTCATTAAGTGTTATAAATACTAGAACCACTACTACATTTTAATTTTCAACAGAAACGCACAGAAACATTCGTGTTATGCACTCACTTGATTCACAACATAAAACGAAGCAGACGAGACATGGGCCAGGGGACCATCAGTATCTATTACACAGCAAACAGCAGCAAACACCAAAATGGCAAGCCTGCCTTACATTTGGACTCAAACATAACTACAAACTAATGCACTGCCTACAACACTTTCTCTGAACACATCCACATGCCCAAAATTATTCTAACGTCATTAAGATTCATTTTATCTTGGTTTTAAATCTAGGACCAAGTAACAGTTCAAGTCAGGCTGCTGATGGCTAAGGCATTAAAGAAACCTTTTCTTTTTGTGTTTCTCAGTTGTGGTACAGGCTGTCAAAGTAATCCTTTATATTGGCTATTCTTCTCTCATCCTGCATCTGCAGTGGCTTTACTATGCAGTGATGCTACACTGTTAAAATACCTAGCCTAAGCTTGCTCTCTCTCACACCTATGCCTGCCTTACAAAGAAGCAGGACAGTGTTGTATGGTGCTACTTGGTTGAGGCTACCAAGGAAATCCACGTGTAGGATGAAATTCTTAAACATCAGGTCAGTTCTTTTTACAGCCAGGAATTACATAATCTTTCAACTTCCAAATCTTTGTTTCACAGAGATACAAAATTTCTTTTTTCCAAGATCATATATATTATTTTGATATGCACAATGACAATCCCCAAACATCAAGTTAAGAGGAACTACTGATTCATACTTCAAATGAACATCTGAAAACATCTTTATTATGACTGTTCCTTTTAATTTTTGAAGAATATCTATTGTTCATTATACTGCATAAAAACAGGACAAAATACAAACTGACATAATTTTTGTCAAGGGATTATACAAGTATTTGCTGATTCAGAATAATAACGAAACGGACTACTTCCACAGGGACAAAGGACATCATAATACATTGTCCTAAGAAAAACAGTTCCTTATTTGCATTTGAGAATTTTGTTTACTAAAACTCTTTCTATTTTAAAGGCAAATTTCTGTTAGTTAATAAAAAAAGGAAAAAAAGAAATTACAATACCAGTGCTTTGGTGTGACCTGAGTCAAACTTATGACTTCATCAAGAATCTCATTCTTTGCTTTTTCAAACAGTTCATTCTATGCAAAAGGAAAAATATGAAATAATAAGATTTTAAGTATAGTTTGATCGTGTTTCCATACAAAAAGTAAAAGAACAAAACCTATTTCTTATGGCTTTAAGCCTAAAATGATACCTTTTGGTCATGTTCTGGACAATGTATCTGCTTGTCATAAGCTACCCTGGTTTATCATACATCTTCCCACCCATCTCTTGCATGCCTCTGGCCAGGCATGGCATTTGAATATTCAGGATCTCTATAAAAGAATTAGAGAATGGGATCATAATTGTTTTGTTACTCCATCTGTCTGAAAGATGAGGGAATGTAACTCCTCTTTGCCAGTTCTGTCATGAGCACAAAGAAACATTGACCTATTCCTGTGGGCAAGTTAGGTCAGTTAACTGTACACTAGAAGACTGAAGGACTTGTTAAGCATTGAAGTATCACAATTTTGAAGCACACTTTCACAAAACAGAGAGCTCAGTATTTCCTTCTGCTAGAATAATTTACACTGTCCTCACATTTTAAAATGTCAGTACTTTACGTTAACTTTAAGAAACCTTTACAAATGAGATTAAATGGCATACATTTTAATTCAGCATCTTCATTACTTTGTAGCACACAAATTAAAGCAGTAGTGTAATTTACCCTATCAAGCTCTCGCAACCGGGGGTAATTATTCTTCCATTCAGTCTCAAGATTGAAACGTGTGGCTGCAAAAATCAGAAACAAGGCCTTAGTTAATTTAATTGTCTATATGCACTTCATGACCATCTTAGAAGTTTAGCAGCTTCTAAAATTGCCACAAATCTTGCTTATGACAAACCCTCCAAGAACTTTAAGTGCCTCTGCAAATAAGCAAAGTTTTTTGCTGTCTATGCTTAGATATTCAGTCTGCAAATTGCAGAATTCATGCATTGAAAAAATGTAGCAGAAAGAGAGCCATTCAACTTCCAGCTCTATATAAGTCAGTCCTGCCCTGGCTGATCAGATGGTATCTTTATATAGGAAGCCATTTTAAACAAAATCTGAATCCAGTGGAAGAACTGTATTTTACCCACAAAAGACCCTGATTTTTTTTCTTTATACTTATTTACTCCTTTGGCTTTTAGAGCAAGTGGGTCCTTCATACCATGAATTATCTTTTACATGTTTTTGTAAAGATTAACTGGGGCAATTACCAATTCATGAGAAATGGTGATCATATTAAACATATAAAACACAGTTGCCAAAGTATGCCAGCAAAACACACATTATGTATGTGGAAGAGCTAACTGTTTAACAGCAAGTTGCTATTTCAGTCGGTTTTTGAAAAGATGTTTACCTTTAAAAGCATCTGCTTGCTGCTCCACAGACTCTCTCACCATTTTCCAAAAGCAATCTGACACAGCAAGACTTAAGTTCTTTGTTGTTACCTGGTGTGCCTTCAGCATACATGTCCTTTAAACAAAGACAGATAGAAGAATTTCCTCTATGTATACCCATGCTTTCTGGCCCCCACTTTCTCCTCACAAAACAAACAAATCCCCCCCAAACCACCAAAACAAACCCCCAAAACACAAAACTCCCCACTACAAATAAATTTTTACTCTAGAGGTTGCAGTGCAAGTACTGCAGTCCCAAAGACCATCCAGCTTACTTTCCTGATAAATGCAAGCCTGTGAAACCAAAACTGCTCAGTGAACTTTCAGCAGAACACACAAGCTAACCCTTTGAGTACAACATTGTTGTCACACCAAGACGAGTGATATTTAGAGGCACTACAACTCGTATTTGGGCTGGATTCGATCCTCCCAGCTGTATCAAATGCCTAGATATAGGCTGGCAACTTGGTTCTTCTAAAGCCAATAGAGAGACACAGAAACCTCTGAGAAGAGGCTCAGAACTGCACTGGAATCAATTGCTACCTGAAGATGCCTTTGTCTCTTCATTGACTTACAGCTAGCGTTAGGAAACCAGGCTAACTTGGTTACCTCAACAAGAAACTTAATCTAAGCAGATTAAATCTCAAATAGTGTTTCTAGACTGCAATCATTTTTTTAAGTTCCACAAGAAAAAATGATATTAGCATTTAAGCTCATTTTAGTAAAAGTAATAAATAGCAACATACTTTAACAGCTTCGAATTTTGAAAAAATTCCTCTTCGTATTCTTTAATAGATTCAATGCTTTCACTGCTGTTTCCTGGAGAAAGAAGAGAGTGCTGCAACAGTTCCATTTAGACAGTTTTCTCTGCTATCAAGAAGAAAATAAGCAGAGCCAGAGCTCTCTTTACCTTTTCCAGTAACAACTGCAAAATAACCCAAAGCTTTCATTGGGAAGAGTTTGCCTTCAATTATTTGCTGGATCTATGAAAATAAAGGATTAAAAAAATATGCTTAACTTTGTACAGAGATACTCTTTTCTTCAGTGCAGTTTTAAAGCCAGATCTGGTTGTATCTATGTATAGACTACTGTAAGAAGCAGTTTGTTGTGGGACTATGAGTTCTACTGATATTTAAAAGAACAGGCATAACACAAAGAAAATATAACATAGCAAAACACAAAATGAAGTGAAAAAGCCTATCCTAGAATATCCTAAAGCCTTCTCAGGAAATGGAACTTGCTCAGGTCACTTGCATGAAAAGAATCAGTATTATAGCAAGCCGTAGCCAAGCTGTGACTGAAGTCATTACCTGATCACTAAAAGCAAAGCCTGAGAGAGATTAAAACCACCACCACGCAAAAAAAATCATACTGAATACAAAAATAAGCACTCAAAACCATCTAGAACAGGTAGGTGACGTCCAGTATTTCTGACAGCATCTCAAGTATTTTTCCATTAGTGACTTTGGCCATGACAATGAGAAAAATAGTTTCAACTCACCCTGCTTGGGCTAGCCACATTTTTCTCAGCAAGATCAACTTTAGTCAACACAAAAATTGTCCTTTTTCCTTGGGGATCCATTTGGCTGACTAAGTCTGTGACAATACTCCGTTCTGCATCCACTGATCCGTCTAAAATAAACAAAAACAAAGTTATATTTTAAAGACTATGTAATCTAACATGCAGTACTGAAGATATAGTAGGCATCAAGTAAGTTTCATGTAACAACTTAAAACCAGTAAAATTACACTTACATTCAATTTTTGGGTACACACAGTGAAAGTTTGCTTTGTTCCCAGTATCATAAAAAAAATCAGTTTATTGTAGCTGTACAAGTTTTGAACAAGTGCCAGCTTGCTCAAAATATTAAACTCTATTATTGCCTGTTGCCTTCAAAATCACTTTTGAATAAATCCTGAATTTTACTATCACCACCTTTTTTTTCTAATGATAAAAAACTCTTATCAAAAAGTTGCTTTTAGCCACAGATACCAAAGGTGCCTTAATTTATAAATAGACATTCCACAGCATGCTGTTTTGTACAATTAGCACAAATGGAAAAAAAAAAAATAAAAAAAAATCAGGAGAGTCCCCACAGTAACATAAGACTCACAATTAAAAAAAATTAAAAAATCCTGCTAGTTGGATAACCATCTAGACTCTTATTACCTTGGATACAAAGGATGATGGCATTAGGATTCTGCATGTAGGCCTTGCTGATGCTAAAGATGGTTTCCTTCGTATCTGGAGCCATACCTGATGTCACAGTCTTTAATATGTATATGGAGATATATATTTAAAGGAAAAAAGGAAACAGATATAAAAGAGAAAAACAACAGCTAACATTCTCACCAATAATGGTACCTCACTTGCACGTCTTAAAGTTTGGTTTTTCTTTTTGCAAACTTACACTAATGACTCCAGGTAAATCAACCAATACCATTCTCTGCAAACCAGGACCTTTCACACTTAAGGAGATGGTCTGTGAAGTAAAATTGAAGTTAAAGGTTTATACACACATCTACTTTGTATGTAATTACACACACAAACACACATATGTAAAATTACACAAATGCGTATTTACACACACATGCACTTTAAAACATCAGCAGTGCATAATTTTAAATAGGAAGTCCAGTTTTATATGCATGTAATTGTGATATAAAACTGATTTTAACAGTCCAAATATACTTCGTATACTGCAAAATATTAAGTACCCACAAACTCTATTCACCACAGTCTCCTATTTGAAGGATACTTACAAAAGAGACACACGTACAGATATTTGCCACTAAATATTTGACAAGTCTTACCTCAGTGCTAACAGTGCACCCTTCCTTCACGCTATTTCTCATTCTGATTTCTATTTCATTTCTCAAAGCTGCAAGCTGTTGTGAGAAAAGCAAAATATCAAATCTAAAATTCCTTGTAATCATGACAGAAGAAAAATCACCAACATAAGTAAAAAAGTTTACTTACAGATTAAGATCTCTATTTATAAATACTATCTCAAATGCATGTTGAATAACTAAGTCTGGTAAATGGGGTGCTAAATGACAGATCACCTGCAGACCACTGCATACTCCAAAAAATGTCTTGGCACAAGAGCTCCTCCTACATTTCATCCACTTCAGTGCCAGCCCAAAAAACACACTAAGAGATAATTTAATAACTAATACAATGGTTTGCACCACTAAACATATTTCATTCTAATTAAACGGGCTAAGAGCTCAAAGATACAAAATTTCTCAGAAAATAATAGAAGTCACATTAACTTCCAGTCACTTCTTTATACTTACATCTTCTTCCTTGGTCAGATCAAACTCCCGAGAGCTGTCTTTGAATAAAGCCACATGGTGAGGACCTTCACTAAGGGTTACCTAAATGGTAAAAGCCTTATATGAGAAAGCATGGTAAATCTAACACAGAGAAACATGAGAAGTACATAGCATATGTACACTTCCCACTGCAGACATACAATTGTATGTAATGCTTATTTACCAAAGGACTACTTATAGTAGGAACTGCTACAACTCTGATAGTATATATGGATCATATATAGGCCCGCAGAAATTTTGTTACTGATTGCAACAACTCACTTGCTTAGAGGCCATTTTATAAAGGAATGTTCACATATAGTTCAATTAATAGTATAATCAGAGGGAGAACAATATGGCAAATGCTGGCTCAGAGATTATGATGTTTCTTACCTTAACAGGAGAACGTGTCATCATCTCCCCAGATCCTCGAGGGAATATGCGGGCTTGGGCGATCATTTCTAGCACACTGGTTTTTCCCGCACTTTGATCTCCAACCACCACCACCTTAAGTGAAAGTTTAAACAGCCATTGGCTTTCAGCAGGCATTTTGGAAGCTTAGACAAAAGCTGACTAAAAAGATGTTAATCTCTATCAACACTGGCTCTATTATGTTTGACAATAAATGCAGTGGTTTAAATATGGAATCCTTGAAGAAATACTAACTTTTAGTCATGCAAAAAAATGGACTTGTGATTAAGACAGCACAGTCCACAAAGCATCCTACAGGCCTAACATGCCAGGCCACCTAAAGAAGAGACGAAGGGCTTGCTGTTCTTGTGGCAGGCAGTTCTGCTCTCCTCATATGAAATCCTTTCAGCAGGCAAAACACTGAAGACTACTCATCTGGTAGATCCTGCTTCTGCCTGGACAAGGCTGAATTCTGATGTAGCTGCTGTCATTTACCCCTCCTACTGGCTTCCTATAGAAGTCACCAGTGCTACGGGTGGTTGTGCACACAGGAAGTATTCCTGGCTCTCCCCTACAGCAGCAGTCAGGCTAGCCCAACACCTTCTTCATGCTAGCCCTTCCAACAACACTGGGGAGTTAGCTGGGGCACCTGACCTTCTCAGCTCCACTGGTACACACTGGGAAACAACAGCCATTTAATAATGCTCAGAAGGCTGGGGTGCCCTCACTGAAACCGTTTAAAATGAAAAG
>NW_009619384.1:0-21425 GCF_000690535.1 Cariama cristata | reverse complement strand
AGGAATACCTGGGTTTTATATATGACAAATTTAACATCGTTACATTGGTTATTCTCAAAATTCTCTTGTTACATTTAAAATGGAGAACATGTCTTAAGCAAAAACCCTGGAGTTACAAAAAAATAACCTAGCAGTAGCTCTGGATTATTCCGGAATATAAGTGAATAGAACATTTAATTATAAGACTGGTGTTTCAGTAAAAAGTCTCAAATTTTTTATCTACTTACTCGAGGCAGGTGATCTTGAGTGTTATAACTGGCATCATAATCAGACAGGATGTCGAGTACTTCAGAATACATATCTATCAAGGATTTCTACAAAAAAAAGTACAGAGAGAAAATACAGCCAATTAACAGAACAAAGACTGAGTTTGAGACTACTTCATCTGTATATTCTGTAAACTCATCTGTAAAAATGTGCTTATTCTCTCCTGATGGTTTGAAACCTAAACTACCTATACTGCAGCACAGATTTCTCTTATGAAGTACAATATCAAGTAAAGTCATCCATGTGGATGCAAATACTACAGTTGCAGATGCATCTTGTTGAAGGAGCAAAAAGAGAGCTCTTAGTACAGCATAAGATAACACCACCACCCAGACTTCACAGTTTCCAAGTTAAGAAGCTGAACTGAGTTTCTTCCATTAAACATCTAGACTTACATTTTCCGCTTGATGAACAGTAAGCATTAACAATGGTATACGGTTATCATTCTCATTCTGTACAAGTAAGAACTCCTTATCTTCCAGTTCCCAGAGGAAAGAGGAAGATCCTTTCTGGTCAGCAAGTGACGCAGAGAAAGGTAGAAAACGTCCATTTTTAGAACGTTTAGGATGTTAGCAGACAAAAGCAAAAGCAGTTTATTCTCCCTGGATTTATACAGGGCCATTAAAAGATGTTTCCTGACCCCATAACCATATTTCTACCAAACTCAGTAAGACCTATGACAAAGCACAAAGGTATCAGACTGTGTAAGAAGAGCTGGAAGCATATATATTAGAAAATACAGTGAAGCTACATCAAAAAACCCAATCCACGTTTCCCACTTACTTAGGTACATTATTTAGTTAGATCTGGTAACCCCTTTGTGCTCTTCAACTGAAGCCATTTCCAAAAGTTACATAGTTCAAAAAACAAAGGATGTATAAAAGCCTTAACATGTCAAAAAATTACCATAGATATCTTCTAACAAATATTAAAAGCTCATATATGAATTAACAAATACAATTTAGAATAGCATCATGGAAAATACGCCATAATTATATTTCTATGCTGATTTGTAACACATAAGTACCTTTAACTTCCTCTGATGAATTCCCTTGTCATCTCTTTGCAGTACCAATTTTCTTAATTCTTTGTTCTCCTTCTCTAATCGCTCAAGCATTCTTTGGTATTTGAGCTACAAAACAGTAGAAATACACTCTTGTAATTACAGAAATAGTACACTCACATGAGCAAAGTTTTACCTATGAAAAATATATTGTCCTTTATTTCTTTCAAAAATATAGAAACTATAGAAATAAATATAGAAAATATAGAAGTGTCTTTCAAAAATATAGAAACCTTTGTGAACACTACAGTTTATTAAAAATACAAGATCATCAAGAGAAGGTTAGAATTTTTTGTCAGCAACGTAACATCTTTGGTTCAAAACTTTTAGTAAGACCACAATATTCAAACCTGGGGATACATAAATCAAACTTTAAGCATCTTAAAACAACAATCATTTTCGAAGGAGCTACACATACACAGAGAGAAATTAGTGTCGGTGGGAACTGGATGTTCAATCAAAAAGATTACAGGGTTTAAATGTGAATTTGCAAGCGCAGTTTAGGCTCTTTCTTCAGTATACAACCTCAGTTCAAGAAACAACTGTACCAGCTCAGTCCTGTTTAGAAGAAGATTATGATTGTCCTCTGAAGATGAGACATGAATATAGCTTTGATATCTACTCTGGAAACTGTTTTCTATGATGTAGAAATGTATTTGGCCTGAGTGTACTTTTAAGAACAAATCAAATTTCAAGCTGTTACAAAAAAAGGTAGGTAATAAATGCTTTCAAAGCTAGCAAATGTATAAGGAAGTTACAAAACCTCGTATCAAAACAATGTGGCTGAGTCAGAGCCAATCAATTTAGAAGCCTACAGATACAATAAATTGTAATTGTACATTAACTTAAGAACAAGCAAACCAAAGTAATGACTAATATGACTAATATGCATCAACCCTGAAAAAAGTCTAGCTTAAAGTAACTAGTTCTGCCTTGCTAATTAAGAAGATTAAAACTTTGTTGGAATGAGATTTGGTGAAGTTCAAATCAATGAATGAGACAGGACTGAGTCCCATGTTATACCACGTTTGCACTGAAAAGCCTCATTAGGGTATAATATATGAAACTCTTATAAGTTTACTGTAAGGCAACACACCTAGGAGGAGAAAGCGTTGCTGTCTAAACAAGAATTGTAAATCATATAGCTGAGGAATCATGGTTCCTGCTCTATAAGGACTGCCTAAGGGATGAAATATTTCTTTGTAAACCAGATCTGCAGCTGCATACTGTATTGCCCAATATTATGAAAGGCACCCCTGAGAAGGGCTGGAAATGCACCTCGGTTGAGCTGATGTAGGGAATTCTTAAATTAGCTACTGAAAGGAAGACCAAATTTCAGAGACATGAAAACGATTTTATTTTTGTGACTTCGTTCTTAAACAATTTATGCTCATATATACTTGCATCCTTGATAGATGATATTAGATTTATTACTATTTTAACCTTGTCAGATTGTAAGTATAAGTTTTATGTAAGGGGAACAAAGTAACATGTATGTATTCACTATACACAGAAAAACGTGTATTTAAAAATGTGCATTCTAAATGTCTATCATTGAACTCCTACACCCTCTGAAGTTAGGTCATGCACTTTTTAAAAGGCTAGTTTGAAAAGCAGTCATCCTAAAGCTGATCTCTGCAGATCATTTCCTTTTCTGACAGCTAACGAAGCAGGCTTCTCTTTAACAGAAGTAACAAGAGGAGATATTGAAAACAGTATTTCACTTGCATAAAGCACATCTTGTCTCAGACTGTATTAAACTACAACAACTGAACTGGATAGAAGACATTCAGAGATTGAAAGTGGCTTGGGTTTTGTGAAGCAATGTTTTTTAGAAACATATATTAAAAAATCCTACCAATAGTTGTCATTATCATTCAAGTTTTCACTTTTTGATTTTTTTTAAATGACATCACTCTGAACAGCACCATCCTTTTTCAGCTTCTTGAAGGGATTATGTATCCTCTTAAATCCCAAAGAGAGGACAGAGAAAAAGCTTTTAATTTGCCCATCACAATTTTCATACCAAATAGTCCAATCATAGAAACAGCTTTAATTGAAAGAACTGCATACTGCCTCACAAAACAGATTTTGATTAACACTGCATGGCTTATATGCAACTCTAGCATTGTAACTGCAATTATTTTTCTTGATGGAACAAAAAGGATACTTTGGCTCTCCTGAATGCAGCTGCACTATAATCAATGTCTTGCCCCACATATGCCATATGATGCCTATTTTTCCTCTTGGACCTCTGACGTTTGGTCAAGCAAATGCACTTAAAAGCTTCTTTACTAGAAATTATGTTTCCCAGATGAAGGGATTAAAATGTAACTCTTCAATATGTAAACTCATTTCCTTTGTGCAACAAATGTGCCATTTAAACATACAAGATATCACAGATATATTTAGCATCATTGAAGTTAAAAAAAGAGAACAGTAGAATGTAAGGAGGAAGTTAGCATGCGTAACAAGCTAAAAACTGGAATATTGTATTTACACAACTCTCTTGGGCTAACTTTACCTTTCAGGAATATATAGCATTGAAGACAAGGAAGGTATTCTGGGAAAGTATGATTACACGTTTGCCCTATTCTTACACTCCCCTCTGGCATTCTGTCAGTCATTGTCAGAGAAAGAACAGACTAGACTGACCTTTGGTTTGTGCCAAAAGAGTCAACTCTCTATTGATAAACTTAAAGACTGAAAAAAAGCACTGTATTTTTACCAAATATCTTATACTTCAGGTGTGCTTTTGTCTAGTAAATCTGAGTCTGCTGCACATAAATCTCTACTTAAGACATCAGTAACTCAGAAAAGTTACCTGAGTGCGTAAAAGTTCTTCCTGAAGTTGATCAATCTTCTCTTTGTCAGAAACCTACAAAGAAAAAGAATCATGGCTACTAAACACATTGTTTAGTTTATCCACTGCAAGTAATCAAATCAAACTGAAAGTTTCATTCCACATAAGAAAATTGACTTTACATGCATTTTAAAGCAAGTGAAATTCTTCAATTAGCATTTGAGATTTAACACTGATGGAAAGGTTCCATCTGCAACAGGAGGCTCACGTTAAAAAAAGCCTCAATTCCAGTAGATGCAAATGCAAAAATTAACCCTTCAAGACTTAATACTAGGAAAGTGGGCTTAGGGAAAAGCAAACTCTATATGGTGCTCAGAGTTTTCTGGCCACTGCCCTAAATGTAATTTTAGCAGTCAAACTCTCAGAATCTCATATGTTCATTTCCTGAATTAGCACAACCTTAATGGGATACAAGCACAAAACCAGCTGCTTACTACAGAAACTACTTTCAAGTGAGTATTCATTATTTCTGAATCTTCAAGGAGATTTGTATTTCATATTGGTTTTTCAGAATTATAGTCCTAAACATGCATGCACAACTTCATAAATTGTAGTTAGTCAGGGCAGTCTTGAAGGGTTATTTTAAAATTATTTAAATTATATCAAAACGTGGAAAAATTAAGATATTTAGGATATTATTTTTAGGATATAAACATTTTGAAGTTCAATGCATAAATGTAATATGACCAGGCAATTAGAGTAATTCTTAAAATAGGTTCATCAAGGTGTAATAAACTTTGCTCAAAACAAACCCCTTTTAATAACAAAGACAAAAGCATAAATGGTGCAATACAAATTCATATGATGTAAACATTTACAAACAACATAAAATCTAAGAGTTGGCTGATGAAGTATGAAATTTAGAAGAAATTATAATCTAAACAATTTCTGAAATAATGATAAAGGTAAAAGCTTCAATATTCAAATAAAATCCATGTAGTAAAGCTTGTGACATTTACAACTCGAGTTAGCTTCATATCAGAAAGAACATACCTAACATGCAGAGGACAGCTGTCATTTACACACCAATCAATTTAGTTACTATAATTTCACACCAGTTGTTACAGATTAAACAAGAAAAAAAAAATCCAGTTATTGATAGTGATTGATATTATTTAGCTGTTAAACCCGTAATATACAGGATTGTGCCTGCACTTTATAGAAAACGATCCAGGCTGACACTTCCATCTATATCCAATTATTTTCTTATTCATAAGCAGCAGACGAAGTGCTGTAAATTGACTTCCTTTTAATTTCTGTTAATTAGTTCAGTAATGGTAAAAGTGCATCAGAAACAGGGTTAGTTTAGCACACAGACAACTTGATGCATACAGCCACAAGGTGGTATATGTAAATAAACATTTATATAAACACACTTTAAATACCTCAAAGACATAAGGGGAAAAGAAAAATAGAAGGGCAAAGAAGTGGTGTGAAGAGTCAGAAGCAGCAAGAAAATAAAGGAAAGAAAAGGAAAACAAAGTGTTTCCATGTGCTGCAGATTTTCAAAGCAGTTAACATTTTCCCCACTCTCTGCTCTCAAGCAAGCTGTCCCTGAAAGTACTCCTGGGGCCCTGACGCATCTTTGAAGTGCATACTTATAGACAGGTTACCTCTAACCACATGAGTACTGACTTTTATGTACACTATACTTACATTAAACACAGTAAGCAAAAATATTGCACACAGCCACATGTTGCAAGACCTAAATCAAAGAATTATCTAGCACTAGATGATTAATTCTAACGAGGACAGTTAGGTAAGTTACGTCAAAAATAACAACCAGCTCTAGAACAATGTATATGCTTCAGCATTTGGTTCAGGTGTGCTTTGAATGTTTGTACATACAGTATTTCAAACATGTAATTCACAATATTGCTAAAAATTTTTAAGTTGCCAATAAAAGCTAAAACTATCATAAATATCTGAAGTCCTAACAGCCACATTATGAATAACCTACAATTTCTACTCACAAAAAAAAAAATCAACTATTAAAATATCTCTATATAGGCACATCAGTATTTGTTTAACACAGTTCAGCACAGTTTGTACATCAAGACTCCTCCTTCTTTCCTCATTGCCACCATAAAAAGTTACGAGAAAGGAAAACTGTAGAGCCAGTTTGAATCAAAGGTTCCTGTATACAAAGATGCAGATACCTGTTCACTAAGATTAGCAGAAGTTCCTTCTAGAATTACTCGCTTTGCACAGTGGTTGCTTTCCAAGAAGCTTTGTCACACATTGTATAAAATAAGTATGTGCCTCTGAAAATTCAGGACCTTTGAAGCCACGGTTACTGGTTTTGTATATTCTCTAACCAGACTATAAATAATTCTAAACTGATCATCTACAGAAGAACTACAATGATTTCCAGTAACATAAATGAAGATACCAAGGCCTAGACAAAATGCATATAAGAAGCAGCCATGCACAGTGCAGCTATAAAAGATTAATCAATTATACCACTAAATATTTATCAAAAGGCTAACCAAAAAAAAAAAAAAAAAAAATCAACAGGAAACAACTACATTTCTGTTTTTAATACCCTCTCCTGACTGTGAGATAGTTCTTACTATTATTCAATTTACAACTGAAGTAGATTTATTATAGAGTAATTAATTTAAAATGGAAAATGTGTAAGTAAATTGGGCAACAGTACTTCCAAGAATGGAAATGAAATGATCATGTTCTCTAGTAGGCAGGCAAGCAAGTCAACTCAGTTAAAAAACAAGGTTAGTTTATGCATTGTCAAAAGGGCATGCAATGACTTATTTCAATGACAGTAACAATTTCTTCTTCCAAAGTAGAATTTGGATCAATGATTGGAACCTGTAAGTTATATCTTCATATCAAGATATTAAATAAAATAGTTTACCATCTCTTTCAGTTTGGTTCAAACAAAAAGATTAGTGTGACAAACAAGACACATTCCTCGTCATTAGGCATGTATGCCAAACAGCACACTTGAATGCTAAATTAAAACTTTTTATATGCAAGGACAGTTAGATTTAAAACTCAAAACGCAGAGTACCTGCCTTGGAGGACATGATAACATTTACAGAGATAGCCCTTACAGCTATTTTACAGCTTGGGAATTGTAGAATTAGTTGCAAGAAAGTATTAAGAAGATACAATGTCAGTCAGAAACAAATGTAATATCAAGCTCTTTTTTCCTGATTGCATTTATTAGGCTGATACAATATTTGATATATAAAAATGTATTGCCTTTCCAGTAATTTTTACATTTTCATACACTTTATTATAGACTTCAAGCTAGTATTCCATGCTCCGGCTCCCCCAGTAAGCTGTATACAGTCTGACAGAGGCTGAAGGAGTTACCTTTATGAAAAAAAAAAAAGTAACTGAACAAATAGGAGACTATTTAGACACTGAAGACATCTTTAATACTAAAATACACATCTGTAAAGAAATTAATGTGAGGACATTTGTAGGATATCTATTGAGATAAAATAATCTCAAATAATTGCATTTCTGTTATATTTTGTTAAACAATCCCTAGATTCATAACTGAGGACAGAATACGTCAGTGTTATATCCAGACAGAATATTAACTAAATACATTTGGAAAATGAAATGAGGAAAAATGGCCTTTCAGCATATTTTTTTTTTTTTAATTAAAGGAAGCTTAACAGTTTAGAGTTGCCAGGGCTTGTAGTTCTAAACCATAAAAAAAAAGACAAGAAAGTATTAAAATATTTGAGTTTAAAATGCTACTATAGTTTCAGAACAGTGACCTCCTCTGTTGACAGACTAAAAAGCATGACAATTGCAGCTATGCAGCTATGTCTAAAAGTTTAATTCACATTTACTGTGTTCCTCTTTCTGTGGGAGTTATCTTCAGATGTACAGAAGATTAAGTTCTGTATCCAGTGCCCAATTCTAAAGCTGTTGAAAAATATGAGTAAACAGAAAGATTTTTTGGGGGGCACAGAAGCAGCCAACAGAACAATGTGGTTAAGAATTACAGGCTGTAAGAGATTAGACAACTAAAATATCCCAATTTAGGAAGCATTTCCAGTTTATCTCAGACATATAATAATGAATAAAATGGTCAGAGGTTGTTAAGAATTACAGGCTGTAAGAGATTAGACAACTAAAATATCCCAATTTAGGAAGCATTTCCAGTTTCTCAGACATATAATAATGAATAAAATGATCAGAGGTTAATTTAAGTAAGTAAAGTGATGTGCAGATGTTCAACAGCCAGTCTATCCGTATAAACTGTGCTTTAAGAGGGAAAACAGACAAAGGAATACCTTTGATGAATATACAGTAGGGACTGTTATTAACAGCAGTATTTAATTGTCTGTGGAAAATGGTTTGTAAGGAGTTGCTGTCATTTTCAGACTGGTAACAGTATAAAACAGGAAAAAATGTTCCCAGAGACCTATGGCCTGTGAACAGCTATACTCTTACAAGGTAGCGCTACTGTAAGCAAGCAACAGCAGAGAAAACAGACTTGACATTTATTCATATACTTTCCTTAAATGCATTTTTAATGTATGAACTTTAAACAACAGTTTTAATGGAGGCAGAGAACATACAATTTCAAAGTGACACAAAGTACCTGTTCTGCTTTTAACACCAGTTGCTTTAAATGCAACTTTGTTAAACTGAAACAGGACTATACATCTGCAGTGAGGTCAGCTGTAATAATTAGATTTTTCTAGCTGAAATGCAGAATGCTGAAGTATTTGATTAGTGTGAATACAGTACATATTGTCCCTTAAGCCATCACCTTTCGCTTCTGCTGAGAAGAGCCCATGTTATATTGGCCAGCGGCTCTGCGTGCTTCCTCTTCGTGCTGCTGGATTTGTTGTTGTAACAGAATGAGTTCACCAAGCAGGCCCTGCCATGAGTTTATAATAAAAAGGAGAGGAAAAATTTGGGGTGTAAGGAGAACATAGTTTAACCAAAGGGCACAACAAAGACAGATGAAAAACAGGTATGAATGGGTCAGTTCAAACAAAAGTGAAGTTTGATTAGCAAGATCTCTTGCTAGCTAGCTGGGAGTGGATATAGCCAGCAAAACCATGCATTTTGCAAATCCAGGTAGCACAAGACATTAAACATTTAGCTACATTTTATAATTATACTCAACTTTAAGCATCTAAATCTTAAGAAAATTCAACTATCCCGGCTTTAAAATATTCTCAGAGGTTTCAGGATTTCATTTCAATTATTCATACCAGAAGTTTTTAAGTACCAGCAATTTTTCACAACTTAACCATGCACATATTTACAGAGAGTGTTTTGGATATTCTACACAAAGGTGTGCACAACAGCTAATAGGTTCAACTTTATCAGTAACAAAAGTTACTGACATTTTGTTCTTATTCCTAGCAACGTAGACAGTTTATTGAAAGATTATTTTGCCTGCTACTTAACTTTCTCAAAGTAGGAGAAGCAAAATAGTTTCCAGAGTGTAAAAAAAAAAAAGTAACACACTGCAGTTTAAATTAAATCTATCATAAATCTTTTTTGATCACTTCAAAATCCCTGCAACTTCATGTTTATTCCTTTTCTTGGTTTTCTTTTCCTTTCCCTCCACACCAAATATTCTTGTAAAGGTAAGCTGTCTTTTAAAATCGATTTAGAGACACTATGCCAGCATCTACTGGAACTTTATGTACAATTTATTTCAGAGAATGTAGACAAAAGTATTAATGAACTATTTAAATAAAGCTCTAAAAAATATTGCATCTTCTTCTAAGAAAACATTCAGTGAAATGAAAGGTTTCAAAAATGCACTTCAGGAATCAAAATAAACCCTGAAATAGAACTTTGGTGTAAGAATTCGAGACATCTACCATCAAATTCTATATTTGTTGCACGAAATACACACACAGGCATGTACACATAAGGATAAACATAACAGGAGAGAATGGATAAAAGATGAGAGACAATCAAATAACCAAACATTTGTTAAATGGTGATTTGCATAACATTTCAAGAATAGAAAAATCTTCACATTTGTATTTTACTGAATCATTTTAAGATTTAATAAATTTCAATATTGCCAGACTAGCAGACACATTAGAGCTGTGTCAAGAACTCCGGTAAAATGAAAGACTTCATTTCTATACAGCAGCAAGGAGAGACAGCCTCACAGCTACACTTGGTATTGGAGGAACAATAATAGTATTTTGCCATTCCATAAACAAGGAAACTCTTAATACAACCTGACAGTCCCTTTAAACATTATGCTATGGGTTAAGAAAACACAAAAAAACCCCACTGAAGGCCTTTCAGCATTTAAACGGGAACAAATGTCTGAAGTCACCAAATCTAATTATTTGATGTGGAATTACTTTCTAAGACATCTGGTCCACATGACTCTTACTCCATAGTAAAGTAAGAGAAGCCCTTTTCAACTACAGTTACTCAATTTACTAAAATATTCAAGTAAAAAAATACAGTGATTTAAAAGGCTTCTCAACAACGCTTTCTTCTTTGTACGTATCAGTCAATAATCTCATTTCCCTTATTTTCTATTTCTTTGAACTTGAATTAAAATAAATAAATAAATAAATACCAAGAACCTTAAATAGCACAGAACTATACATACAACACCCAGGCTGGTAAGAACCAAGACACAAACAAAAATGTTTACGTCTGTCTGTCATTGGAAACTACCAATGTTTCCCCTCCTGCAAAAAAAAGTAATCAATCATTCCAGTGTAAAACTATATTTATTTTAAAAAATTTTCTCTAGAAAAATCAATATTGATCAATTAATGGGATTTCAAAAAATAATTTGTTTACCATCATTATATTATTATTTTCATTATCAAAGAAACAATGTAAAGGGTAATAACACTAGTTGACAAACATAGTGGGACAAACCCTGCAAAGTCATCATGAGAACCTGGGTGCATAATAAACAAAAAAGGCAAAACAAGCGCTGACATTGTTACTACATATGTTTTTTAAAAATACACATTATTTTACTTTAGAAGTTAACATGCTGTACTTCAGTCAAATATGATTATCTCTTTAATTTAAAAGTTCCTCATGACTGAAGTATTTCTGTCCCATTTTCACAAGTAACCAAAGTCCTATCTTTTTGCACGCCTTGACTCTTTCCACTATTTCCCACTGACTTCAGTGTAACTGTTCACGAGAAAAGCTGAGCCACAGTAAGTCCTTGCAGGAAAAATAACTGAATGCCAAGGGATGTGAAGGGATGAAAATCACGAGGAAGATAAAGGGATCAATTTCTAAGAATCTGAATAAATGTCACAATTTTATCCAGAGTACTTATAACATGAAACTGGGAATTAATTTGGGAATATAACAGTGCTATGAACAGAAAAGAGAAAATTATGGAAACTTTATTGCATAACTTGCAAGAAAGAATAAAACAAATGAGAATGTTTAAAAAAAAAGAGTATGCAAGTCAAGTGATATTCCTTACTAAAGCCTCTTCCTCAGCCTCCAGCAGTAGCTGTACTGAAGAGCTGTAAAATTACTGTGCTGCTTCTTATACCAACTGAGGGTGACCCCGTGCTGGCTGAGCAAGGCAGTCTGCGCACTGCCAAATCCTCAACAGCCCATCAGCTTCTTCAAGGCATGAGATTTTTACCAAAGTACCAGAGGCAGAGAAAGGACTGCGTGGTTGGTTTTGAATTATTTATCTGGCTTCTAAGTCCCAAATCAATACTTGAGTCACATTTTTCACATCCACTTCATCATATCTACAACCACTATAAATTTTCTTTAAAAATTGGCCTAAGCTTTAGGATTTGTTCACTTTAATAGGAAGCTGAAACTCGTTAGGAAATTTTTCAGAGACAGACAGCAGTGTAAGAGAATTTTCTAAGAAGGTACCACTGCCATTTCAAGTGCAAGCCTGAACTAGTCCCACACATGCAATACAATAAAATATTTTACTACACTATAGCTTTTATAACTATCTTCTCTCCTTGTTCTCTGAGAACAAAATTTCTTATCTAACCCAAGTAGAAACAGATTTGAACTCCACTTATTTAAATTACTTGTCTGAACACTCCAGTCATTTTAATCTAATTCTCTCAAAAAAAATTGTACCTTTTGTATTAAATGAGAAATTACGAGATAAACACATTAGCTGGCAAGAAGTAGTACAGCCTGATTCAGTATTCGCAACAGGGTTCACTCTCTCACAGTTATCTTGCAAACTAACTGGTTTCTCACTCATTCTACACGAAGTTTAGAGACCCATCTGAGGACCATGCCCAATAACAGTTCTACAGAACATTCCTCCAAAGACGAATTCCTAGATTCTTTTATCAGTTACTCATCTTTTCACAATGAAAGAAAACCAGCTCAGACACATTTAATACCATGCTACAGCACTTTATGCATCCATACAATCACAATTCTTAAACTAGTATCAGTTGGTAGTTGCAAACATTGAATGAAAGAAAGGCCACCTAACCCATCGTCTTGAAAATAATAATTTTGCTTGCCAATAAACTAAGTGATTATCCTTTGTTAGGTATTCATATGTGCCTTGTTTGAAATATTACAACCCAAATTGACCATATTAATTAGCAAATCAACAGTTTCTAAGCATAATATATCGAATAGAATTGGAATAACAAGAATTAGCACACCAGACTAAATTTTCTAAATCATACTGATTCAACATGGGTTGGTATTTTCCATACCACAGCCAAAGTTTTGTTGGCAACATTAAAATGCAGTTGTCACCACATCCAAAAAACCAGAATAATAATAAGTATTAGTGATATTACTCATTCAGTAAGAATCTCAGTTATTTTAGTTATCAAAGACAATAAACTAAGATGGCCACTTCTTCACAAATCAATAGGAAGGTATTTTTTATGTTTTAAACAGTGAAACCTGTGCTAAGCAATCACTTGAGAAAACAAAACAATATATATAGACAGTTTATCAACAAAAGGGAAATAAAAAGCTAACTTAATTCTCATGTAGAAATCCATCACTGTTCTAAAGGGAAAAAAAAACAGTTATAAATAGTAAGCTTTGTACAGGTTTCACTATATATTGCCATGCAGAATTAATGTAGAATAAATGTATACATGCCTGCATATACAGAAATGTCTTTTATGTAAAAGCCCCAGTTTTAGTTCAGACACTTTCAATTGCAAAAATTAATTAATACATAATACTTTACAAATTCTCTGATATATATTGTTTTCCTTCCATTTTTAAAGAGTTTTAAAAAACATACACAGGAAAAATTAAAAGCCTTTAAAGAATGAGCAACAGTATAATTTAGGAATTTAATAGAAATAAGAACTACTACTCATGACAGCAAAAAATTGAAACTTTACCTTATTTCAAGAAAAAAAAAATGCTAAAACTTTTAGTTATCAAACTACAGTAACATTTTTTTCCAGATGATAGTAACAAAAGTGTGATGTATGCTTTATCTAAATAAAGTAAAAAGACAGACTTCATTAAGAAATAGAAATTCTTTATTAAGGCAGAAATTCTTAAGTAAGGATCACAACCATGAAAATGTCAACAGAAACGAGGCTGCGAGCAGAAATGCTTGAAAACAACTACCACTAAATCAACTTCAGTAATAAGCTATAAGCTCAAGTGCCACTGAGAATGTGCCCTGAAAAATTGAGAATGCACACAAAATACCTAAAATTATATTCTTATTAGAAACTAGTTTTCTTAAGAACGCAATTTGTAAAGATTTTTATGGCTGCCTTATATTTTCCTTACAGTAAAATGTTTATCATTGTACTGTTTATACATTAAAAACAACAATGCATACTCAAGTCATTTTCAATGAAAAATTCTATTCAAGCTGCTTCAAATAAACATCTGCAACTAGCTACTGAAGCATTTTTTAAAAAAATAACCTGTTGTCAAGACATTTTTAGTTTTGCAAGAGAGTAATTAATTACCTTCTTGTACTGTTTGTCATTGTCATATCCCTGGTCAGTCGCTCTGAATGCTGTTTCTCCTGGAGAACCTAGGACATAATTACAGAAACTCATCATAACATGCAAGAGGCACTTAAAAAGTCTCAAACCACACCTACTATAAAATTAAAGTTTCAACCCCCAAGAATTAATAATTCAATAATCTTTGAAGTTCCTACTAAAAAACAGATTCACCTTAAGAAACTGAAAAAGAAATTCAGTTTAAAACTCATCTGAAAATTTTATATCTAGTTTGTGACTCAGATTAGTTATATCACAAGGGAGTAGGCAGCTTCAGATAGACTATTAAAGTTTTGAAAACATTGTAAAATTAATTATTTCTGAAAAATGTGAAAGGATGATACAAATTCCATTGGTATTATGATAACAAGAAAAAAATCCATATTCTTTCCTACAGTAATGACATGGATTTTCAAAACAAGCTTCGAGAAAATACCTGAAATAAAAAGCATCTACTAAGGACTGTGGCAGAGAAATCACAACTATTCATCTATTCATTCTCATGTGTGAGGATATAAGTATTTTTAAAATAGTTGGAAAGTATTTGTAAATCAATATTAAATTGCAGTAAATAGTTGTGTTTACGTTGATATTCACTCCTCTTAGTATAGTAGTGCTTTAACAGTTTGCTTTAAAGAGGCACGTTAAGGGCAGTAAAAACAGCTTTTACACACCTAACAACAGAAGTAGATCAGAAGCTCCTATGACTTCACTAACCAAATTGTAACCTGTGAAAAATCAGCAGAAGAGGGGAAATAAAAATTATAAATACAAAACAAAATGCAAAACAAAGATGAGGGATCTTTGTCTCATTTGGAGGACCACACAATCATAAATGGCAACTATGCCCATGTGAGTATGATAACAAATAATAGGTGACATCTCACAACACCAGTCACTAACATCACAATTTTAAACAGCTAAATTTTTAAACAGCCAAAATACATAGGAGATTGTAATCTACTTGTCACTCTGTTGAACTTGATCCCTACTTAGGTGCTCACTAAGTTTGTAAGATTAATAAACTAGTTCTGCCATCGACATTATTTTAAGAAAATGAAAATACACTTCTTATGCACACTGATATGGAAATATTTTCAAACACGCTTAGAGCAACGACTATAACACCTCACATATAATCTTTCATAAATACAAATTTATGCAGTTTGATAAGGTATGTAATAGGAATAATCTTGCATTTTTTTTTTACAAGAATGACTAGGTGAAGTTTTGAGCTGTGCTCATTAGCAAGTCAGATATGATAAATCAATCATTTTTAGTTTTAAAAAGCCCACCAATCAGAAATGTCTTATTTAAGTCTCCCCAAACCTGAAAAACATTAAGCCTACTACTACTTGGGCACACTGAATCGACAAATCATGCCCTTGTCTTTTGAAAAGGATTTAGAACTCCCACCTACTCCTTTGAAACACAGCCCCTACCTAACCTAAATCTTCAAGCAAGTCCTTCTGGAGCTGTGTCCAGATGGAAAATATAATTCAACCTAAAGAATACCTTTGTTACAAATCTCTTATTTCACATGCTTGCAATATTAAGAACCATCATTCTTAATAATCCAACTCTTTTCTCCTGTAACAGCTGTGGTACTGTTACTGTCCAGTGCCACTCTCACCTTCTCCAAATTCCAGCAGGACACGTCCAACTTCTATGACTCACTGAAGCAATCCAGCTTTCAATCTGTTTGTTTAGAGTTGTATAAGCATTTGAGTTTTCTATTCAATTTCACATTTTGGTTCCCTGAACTTACTGCTAGAATTCTTGTTTTTAAAAATATATTACACTTACCTGTGTCCGTAACATTTTCAGACAAGATATTCAATGAAGAGGCATGCATTTTCAGGATCTGCTTCCTTTTAGTGTCTAAGGACATATCTGTAACCTCATCTTGTAATAGCTTATGTTTTTAAAGTTTAAACTAAGCTGAAAAATTGTTCTCACCAGGAGAAAAAAATCCTTTCAGTGAAGCAAAGCTCTCTCCAATCTTCTCAAAGTCAGGCAGAAGTTTGGCAAGATCATCTGCATCCGGAAGGGCTTTGATAAGTTTTTCTAGGAAAACAGTACAACAGCTCATGAGTAGGGTTTTTTTCCTAATATTTTTGTGAACAAAAATGGCTTAGGCTGTAAAACCTAGCAACTGTTTCAGGACATGGCTTCTTAAATTTTTTTTTAAAATAAAGAATTAAAATGTTTCTTTCTACATGCACCTCCCCCTCACTAGTGTTGGGAAAGATTATCAGATCTGAAAAATCAATTGCTTTTTTAGACTTTGACCTTCCTGATAAGTTGGTTGTCTCAGACACTTTAAAATCGTCTAAAACTTATTGCTGCATTTCACCACATTTCATGCATTATTCTCTCACATACTTCGTAGAAGATATTTTAAAATTACATGACACTGCAACTATGCTCACCTCTTGTACATTTTAAGAAAAGCTTATTTTTCAATTTCATAAATAAGCCAATTTTGTAATCCTTTAAAAAATCCAAATTTATTAAAGTACTATAAAAATGTAGTGTTGACTAGCAAAAAACCAAGAAAACATTTGTCTCAGTTATTCAATCTCTGCATTTATTTATGCAATGCTCATACATGTAGTAAAATCTTCATAAACTTTTTTAAAAAAAACCCAAAACCACCTTACTATCCAGCATGTGTAAGTAACTCAGTGCTTGTTTTTAAGATACCTATCTTTCATCTGAAAATATGCAATAACCTACCGTAGCCAGAAGGTTCAAGAAAACAGAGCCTATATTTTTCATTTTCTTCTGTATGTTCAAAATAATTTTGTAGATAGATAGGTTCACTATTTGGCATTTTCAATTGGTCTTTTACTTATATGTATCTTTTACTTTTTTTTTTTTAAATTGTAAGTGCCATTCATATACAAAGAACGAACTTTGTGCATAATACTACCAAAACCTGTGTAAGTCTCCTTGATCACGCTGCAACTCTCTTTTCAATAATGGGATTATAGGGCTGTATAAAAGGACAAGAACATTCTTGCATCTTAGCAAGAATGCTACAATCTTAACATTTCTAAACAATGCTTAATTTCTTCCTTCAAACACACTGAAACAAATACCTCAGTAAGACTCACACACCAAACTCTAACAATACAAGCTCACTCAAATTACAGCTATAAAGATACTACTAGAGAGAGGCACTGAGGACCTACGCCCTTATGTTTAAGTTTTACGTATGCTAGTCCTTAGACAGAGTAACACGTTAGCTTTTGTGATACCGAAGTCAATATGTTCATCAAGCTCCCAAATGAAGTCAGGAACAATCCACTTATATTCATCGAGATCTGGCATCATGTCCTTCCACTGATCATACGTCTAATACAAAAAGGAAAAAAAGTATAGTAGAAATAGAAAAAGAAACGTATGTAGAGAAGCATATGAGCAATCTATTGAAAAGTACTAGCTACTTATAAAACATACTAACCCACCATCTTTTAGTTATGAATAATACTACTTGGATCTTTTAAGATCTATACTAGTTGTCTAAACAATCTGTTTTCTATTTTCACTCATCTTTATTGTCCTTAGTTGACCAAACAATGATATCTTGTATTTTTGTGGATATACCAGGAACTATTGTTCTGAAGTATGTAATAACAACAAAGGCAAAATGCATAAAATGGCTTCTTCAGATAAATACCTTCTTAGCCGTATAACCACCACCTACAGCAGATCCTAATATAAGATAGCGAAGTTTGAGAAGTCTTGATGCTAGTCTAGCTAGCCAAAAGTTCCTGTGGAATTGGTATCCATATTTTACATTTAAAAGTTTTGTTTTGCGTAGGGGAAGACGATTAAGAGAAGAGAACATCTGAATGGATATCCTTAATGGAGGTCTTTGAAATTTTGAACTCGGATAGTAGGGATGATGTATGCTTCGGGAAACAAGATGCAAGTTTTGAAGTGGTGATTTTCTTTTTATTCCATTGCTGCTATTTGCTAGACTCCGGCAGATAACACTAAAAGAAAGAAATAAAAACCTCTAAGTAATCAATTTCCTCAACACACCATTAATTCAATAACCTCTTTAGAAGCAATTCACATTACATTTTAGCTGGTTACACATAAATTAGAGCATCATTCTGAATGTACAATTTCCAGCTATCATTGGTATGCTACCAGGAAAATAAAAAGTTGTAAACATCATTAACAGGTATAGCATTTCTAGTGATTACTGAAATAAAATCTTAAATACCATTTATGAAGTCTGTTATGAATCAAATTTAACTTCCACACTAGATTAAGCCAATTAATACGTCTGTGGTAAAAAACACAGTTTGGGCAAACAGGACCGAAGAGTCCACAGAAGACTATGATCAACTTGCAACATAAAAGAAAACTTGGCAGTTTGGTCTATCTTGTTACTCAAAACGAACTTCGAGAGAACATTAAGTTTGTAGAGGATTTTCAAACTTAAAAAAAACATTACAGAGACAAAATTCCTTTGCAAAATATATTTGCCCTTTCTTGGCAAAGCAGATTCTCCTTTGGAGTTGAAGCATGTACTTAATGACATCTTTCAGTTCCTTTCACTCTAATATCCAGCAGTTCTAGGATTACAGCATTATTGTTTTGTCTTAGGTCATCCACAGACAAGGTTACTTCTGGAGATGGCTGCACCATGTTTGCTGAAGATGTCAATAAAATAATTCAGATTTATGCAAGAGGGAAAATTTCAGTCTGAAAGATCTGACTTGGAAAACAGAGCTCAGCCATGAAAAGCACATGTTGAAACACAGGAACCTTATCAATCCTGCCTACAGTTAAAACAAATACATGGGTTGGAATAAAGGTCCTTATATACTTTCAATTACACTATCTGTATGCTTCAACATTTTGAGGTAGCTTTACTAGTTTAGAGAAAAGATAACTGCTCTGGAAAAGGCAATTTCTTATGTAACTTTTTAGTCTCACCATCATGTCACAATGGTTAATATTAAATCATTTACTGGATGTAGAATATGAGTGAAGTTACAGTTCTTGAAATTAACGCTTGTCCCTTGATGCTTTTTTCAGGGTTTTCAATATTATCCAGTGCATTTACTTACAAAGCGGACAAATATAAAAAAGAAAGTGCTTCACACCATTGAGAAGGCAAATTATTCCTCCCGTAATCCCAAATCATTTAAAATTAACAGATCTTAAAGAGAATAAGTGAATCATAGGAAATGAAAAATATTACAGCATTTCCTAATAACATGCTCTATAATCTGTATAGTTCTTTGCCTTGAGATTTTCCATGTACCAGAAATGACATTGTCTATGACAGGCATATTCTTAATGTCCAAAGAAGTGGAAGACTTTGTTCTAAAAGCACTTTTGACCCAGAAATTGAGCTTTTGGAAGATAAGTTAAAAATCAGAATTATGTGAATTGAGACATTTTCCTCTCTTAAAAGATCAATTCTCCCAATGATCTATGTTTAGAAATTTCCTTTAATGTAATGGAAAGCTTAAAAAAAGGGAACTCCACTGACTGTTATGAAAGTCCTCGTTCATAAAAGTCACTATGATTTTGAAGAGTAACCTCTTGCTGCTACACTAGACTATCTAGAAGGCAGTGCCTTTGCAATAACAAACTTAGCATCTAGAAGGAGGATAATAAGCAGGAGCAGAATAATCCCTAAAGAAAGAAGTATCTCCTCTTTGACACAGAATCACAAGAGGCTCAGAAACGAACCACAGATAGTAACAATACAAAAGCGGCTACATAACAATAAAAAAATGAAAGTACCTCAACACTAGAGACATTTCGTTGCCCACTTTTGACAGCAGTTTTTTAAAATCACGGTGTGGTAAGCCTGTATGAAGCAAGCTGATGACTGGGCCCTTATTTCTTTTGTTTTGCAGTCACTACTATTACATATATATTTAATATTTTCAGCAGAGACTAAATGGTAGTATATACTATGGCAGCCACTTCACACTATTAGTCGTCACCTAGGTTAAAGGCATTTTCTCATGCTATGTGATATTTTTTATCACATATTATCACATTAATCTCTGTGACTGTCCTTTTAAAATACACTATGCCTTACAGCATTCATTTGGTATGTTGAAACTGAAGGAAAAAATGAGTTCCTTCACAAATTGTTATGGCAAGAACTTGATCAATAACAATCACCTTTTGAGTGCTATTGCATATTGCAAACCGTACCTGCTTTAATCGCACATATAAGATCTCATCTAATTCATTAAATAAACCCCACCACTCCATCATTGTAACAAAACTTACATTTTCTCCTTTATTCTCTCCTCCCGCTACTAAAAACTCCTGATGAATACTGACAACAAAATCACCTTAAGATCTTCACCGAAAAGTGTGGTTAGACTGAAAAAGGTGTCAAAACAATGCTATCAAATGAAGTGTTTGTCGAGTTGAAAATTTAAAGCCTCTGGAAAGCTGTTTTTAAGAACAATAACAAAAATGAGTGTTCCAGACATGAATAGCTCTGTCATTAGAATCTACCTGATTACAAGCCTGCAACCTGACTACTCTTGCATTGCACTGAGATTACAGATACCTTCTAAAATAAGAAAAAGTGGCCTATTACTACTGATAGCCAAGCATTCCACCCTAATATTTTACATATTGCTCCAGTTTAAGAGATGAAAAAATCCCCACCACAGCTGGGACAAATTTAGTGTAAGGAGAGGTTATATACACTTTTAACAGCTATAACTGCAAAGTAGTCTTTCAAATGTAACCCAACAAAAAACAGTCGTATTTTCTTTCTCATTTAGCATTAGACAACACTGCTCCTCCCAAATCTGCCAAGGAACATTGAGAGACTACTGCCCATTCACTTTCACTGCTCCTGTCTGAAATCGTGTAGAAGAATGGTGAAAAACGGGAGCAAGGTAGGCTAGCTGCTGCGGAGAGCCAACGTCTGTACACGAAGGCAGCCCAAACTGCCTAGGGCGGGAATGCGGGAGACGCAGCTCCCTTCCACATCGCACCCCCAGGTCCCAGGGGTGCTGAAGCATGGTGAATTTCCCCGCCTGGGAACAGCAGTCCCAGCCCAGCGGGCCTCAGGCTCACCCCTGCACCATTCACGCATCCCCCCGCCCCTTCCACCTCGCACCTCGACCCGCTGTGCGGCTCCGGCGTCCCCAGCGGGCAGCCCCGTTCCCACAGGTGCCCAGGGCCTGCTCAGCCACGACGGGTGTTACAACCGACACCGCGCCCGGGGCAGAGGCCCCGAAGTCAGAAAAGGCAGGAGAGGGTCGCGGCTCCG
>NW_009619383.1:4044-57787 GCF_000690535.1 Cariama cristata | reverse complement strand
TAGATTGGATATTAGGAAATATTTCTTCAAAGAAAGCATTGTTAGGCATTGGAATGGCCTGCCCAGGGAGGTTGGTGGAGTCACCATCCCTGGAAGTGTTTAAGAAAAGACTGGACGTGGCAGTTAGTACCATGGTCTAGTTGACATGGTGGGTTAGGGCAAAGGTTGGACTCAATGATCCCAGAGGTCTCTTCCAACCTAATCGATTCTGTGATTCTTTGATTCTGTTTTCTTCCTGCAAGCCAGTGGATTGTCTCACGCACCCCCAGGGGCTGTATGCACCCCATTCTAGAGACCATTGGCTTAAAGAAGCATATATATATATATTCTGTGAGAAAACCAGTACTAAATAAAACGGTATTTTTTAACTGGAAGATGTTTAGAACTGATTCTGTGTCTTAGCTATTTCTCTAGGAATACAGAGAATACAGCTCTGGATACAGCACTGGAGTAAGATTCTCATGATCAGAGGAAGCTCCTTATGTCTCATCACTGGGGAATTACTAAGAAGGTAAGTTTGTCTCTGCTATAAGAGTTTTCAGTTTTAAGACAGTTGTGGTAATTAATACCATTACCATGTGGTAATTTTCCTGAGATTTAATTCAAAAGATTGTGTTGAAATGTGGAGTAACAAGAGGTCACTGAATGAAGTGCTTGTCAGGAACAGATATGTCAACAACATTAAAAAGAAAAGTCCCCAGATACATGTCTTGTTAGATGATAATACAATCTTCAGACAAGCTGATCAGAAATAGCAATGAATACACACTTTTGTTTAAATGCACTTTCTTGTGTTGAATTAATCACAAAAAAAGAAAAATTTGAATTAAGTTGAATAAAAATAAATATGAGTGTCTGATGTTAAAACATAATTTAATTCATATTGACAAAATATCTCAATGAAAAAATAAAAAATATAGTAAGAGATGCATAAATATCCCAACAATCTATGCATTTAAAAAGTCAAATAAAGATTTTCTTTGTCTTATCTCTAAAAAATACTAGTTTTCTAGTAATTTAGTCAGCAATCAGAAGTTTGCAGACAAGATGCTCAGGTGACTGTTGAAGAGTGGGAGATGGAGCCCCAGGAAACGGGGCTTCTCTTTTAGGGGAGAAGGGCCATGCTACCACTTCCTCAGGGAACACATAGGGTTAGTTTGATATTTGGCTGAAGGATCTGAGGTGCAGATAGCATAATTCCAGCTATGTGTTTTGTACCAGTGAGAATATGTAACCTAGTTCTTTTGGAAGACCTTGAGGTAAAAGTGTATGCTCTGAGCTTCAGGCATTGCTGGATCTTTTGATTCCTCAGTACTTTATCTTTTTTTACTTGACAGTTTAGGCAACTTGACGAAAAACTGCTATTCCAGTAAAAGGAGTCTTTTTCTCATAAATAATGGCCTACATCTTCAGCTGCCATGAGCTGGCATAACTCCTGATTTGATACCAGGATGTAAATCCATGGAGATTTACTTCCATTTCCTGTAGATCTACTTAGATGCGAGACCTTCTCTTCTGTTCTTAACATGGTATCTTAGTGGACCGTTTCTAGCCTGCAGTCCTATCTTTGGTACAAGTAACTGCCACCCATGTTAGGAAGTGGTCAGGGTTATATTAGAAATTTTGGATGTACTAAATTCCTGCTCTTTCTGCTTTGTTTGCTCTTGTTGGTCTCTCTGTTAGCTATCGCTCTCTTGTGAGATGGTCCAGAATCACTGATGGATCCTGTAGATGGTGATACACATAATTGAGTGGAAGCAGGTACATTTGTTGTGCAGTGTGCCAGATCACTTTTTTTAGTGCTATGTTACATGCCCTGTTTGTGTCCAGAAGTGCTCTCTGATGCATGCACTGCATGCCTAACTTAGCAGCACAGTCGTGCTCTGATCTGAACACTGCTTGGCTTAGCATCTCTTGTTTTTGAAGCCTAATGCTTCCCTTCAGCTGCAACCCATCTCTGTTGTGTGTATGTCTACTGCACATTGGGAATGAGGGGAAATAATTCGCAACTTGAGCAAATCCTCATTTACGTGACTCAAGTTCATCACTTACCTCTGTGACAGCAAAGCTTCTTTTCCCACATGGAACAACCTTGTACCATTTGTCATGCAGAACATCCATGAAACCGTGGGACTTGTACTGGCTTATCAGTTCAGAGATGTTTGAGGTGAGTGGAGAGTTGGGGGGAAGACCAATACCATATCCTAGAAGGAAAAACGGTACAATCATCTCTCTCTTACTTGTTTGCTTTTTGCTAAAGTATGTTCACTTCAGCTATCAACTACCAGTGTGGCAAATCAAGTCAGCATTGTGTTTCAGCAAGCCAGTTCAAACCTGGATGCTGGCTTACCGTGGACTGAGAATGCTGAGATGAGAATTTTTGCTGTGCAAAATAAAGTAGCCTGATACAAACAGGATATGCAAATTCAAAATTATGAAGGCCTCAAAAGTAATATGCAAAATTGGAGGCTCAAAAACTTAAGATGGAGGTACAGATAGGCGAATAAATCTGTCTTATCTCTAGAAACACAGCCTTTTGTATGTCCTTGCCATGGGTTCTTCTTTTTTACTTTGTTTTCATCAATGCAAAAGGGCCTTAATATCAAGTAAACATTTCTGTGATCCTTTTACATTGTTAGAGCAGTGGATGTGACTGTGGTATCAGATGTGATGTTTTCTTTTCTTCCTACATATTTACTGATGAGAAGCTGTGTGCATGTAAATTTAGATGAGAGAAGTCTATATTGTTGCCACATAGCAATTTAAAGCCCAAGGGTTACGCTTTCCGTTTGTGCAGTTCTGCTCTGGCAGTGACATGGACCTTCAGACAGTAATAAATCACTTTTTAGCCACTGTGTCATCTTTTACCATGTTAAAGTGCTGGTGAAGGACTTAGTGTAAGTGAAAATTAATTCAGTAACTCTAAATATGGTCTTTCAATTTGCAGAATCTGGGTTTTGACTTTAGAAAAAATAAATACAGTTCATGCTTGGAAGACAAGCAATTGCATGCAGAGAGGCCCTGCCAATTGCCTGCAGAGATTCCTTTCTAGTCCACTGTGGATTTTTGTTTTTCAGTTCAGAATTCAGCATTTCAGACTGTCTCCTTTAAAAAAAAAACACAACACAGGAAGAAAGAAAAAAAACCCCATAAATATACATAAGTGGTAAATTTGCCATCACAGTGTCTTGCTTTTCAATGGTGCAGAGTGATATGGTGATATGCGTACCTACAATGCAACAGTCTCTCTTGCTGCTGGTTTTTGTACATTGTGCCTATATTTCCACCTGAACACATTTGCTAACATTGAAGGAATGATTTCAGAGGCGGCCTAGCTAGGGTTTGTGAATACCACGTTTTCAGCATATTTAAATGTTTTGTAATTGGGTGATATGAAGTCCAGTTATGTCAAAACATATAGTTTTGGGTTTATTTGCTTTTTCTTGTATGACTTGATTCAAAGTTGTGGAAGCTGATGGTCTACTGACTGATGGTCAGTAAAGGTGACCTTTCTGAAATGGAAGATTTATCAGGTTGCACATGCATGGTGAAACATGCAGCTGCACACACACAAATCCTGCTACAGCCTGAAGAGCTCTCTGTGCATCTGTCCTCCCCAATAACAAAAAGAAAAGAAGAAAATTGATTGCTTTCAGGGCTTTGGTGTGAATTCAAATGGGAGACACTGATGAGGTACAGCAAAAAGGAGCATTCTACAAAATGCCTTGTGACTTGTAGCTGAAATTATTAAAATGCTCAGCTTCCTCTGGCCTTCATTTAGCATATTGCCTTCCTCAATCAGGTTTGAACATTTCTGAAAGAGGTTGTTTTAATGTGTGACAGGAGCAGCCAGAGTGATTGCCCTTGGAATGGAGGAAAGAGGGAGCTTCAGTCATCTTCATTGCCCATCTATCAGAAAAGTGATTCTGAAGTCTAATAGCTACTAATGTGCTCACCCGTGCTGGAGGCAGCTTCAGACAAGCCTTGCTTCCAGGCTACCTTCCAATCTGTCCTTGCTAATACACCAGTGCTGCAGGAGTCTACGTACCAGAACAGGCTCCCTTCTTTAGCTTCAATTAGCTACAGAATTGGCAGAAATCTTAAGCTGCCCTTTAAAATGGGAACAGTGTTTATCTGCTTCAGATGACAGTGAAACTGTAGAACAGCATTTTGAACATATTTCACTGAGCTTTGAACATGTGTAATGAAAGTGAGTCTACAAAAAGCAAGTCTCATTTCAGGAGCTATTTTATTTCACTGTGAGCAGTGAAATGGACTGTGCCTCCGACTTGTTTGGAGATGGATTGTCTGAGCACTTTGAGTAATTCCTCTGTAGATCATGGCAACAGATGGTACAAGTGATCTGAAAGCTCAAAAACCACAAAAAAAGGTGGAGGCTTTGTTCTGCTTAACCACTGAAAATTTTATAATAATCTTCAAGGGGTCCACAGTTTCACCTGCATGCTTCCATTGAGAATACCAAATCACAGTAAAACAAATGCAACACATGAGAAATACAGCAATATGCTATAAAACTGATTATTACCTTCAATGGCAAAGGGTTTTCCCACAGTTAGAAGCTTGCAGTCAGCATCTATTGACACTTCATAATCTAAGAGTGCTTTATCCATAATGAAGGCATCAAGTTTCTCTGGATCATGCCTGTATTCAACATCAAAGGCAGAAACAGAATCACTTTACAGTCTAAGACTCAATGATGCTCACTGAGTATTTATTTATGCAGTTCTCTGGAAGATTACTGAATGAAAACAAGAGACTAGGGACTGCTATTTAAAATGTAAAACTGATCTGTATTTTGAAGAAGGGAATTGTGCATGAAATACAAACTTTGTGCATCTAGAGCAGGACAGCGGGCGTAGGACTTATTTTGCTCCCATGAAATACTACTGATCTGAAAGATGGAAAATACTACAATATGTTAGACTTCAACTCATTTGAAAGGTAGCACAAAGCTTTATTGGAAAAGATCAAAAATTGCTAAAATACTAGCGCTGTCTTGGTTTCTTCATGATATTAAAGTCACAATCATTAGAGCAAAAATGCATTTCTCCTTGAATATGAGGTAAATTGATTTCCTTCACCCAGATCAGCTTTCCTCTATGTTCAGTCTTCATGAACACAAAGGACTGGATTTTACTAACATAATCATTTATGAATAGCACGCTTGCATAAAGTGATGATACAAAAGAACAGTTGCAGTGCCTGTTCTCATCTGCTTCACAGACTGGACTGCAGCCTTCACTATGGTCACCTTAAAGGTCTGGATGTTCTCCTGATGTGAAGTTACATTACCTCATTGATTTTGATGGATTGATTCCAGTTTAACCTGAAGGAACTGCCACGTATGTTAATTATTGTTAGGATGGGTCTGGGAAAAATACATAAATAGGAAACAACTTCTGGTGAAACATTCTGAGGCCATCTGTTAAGCAACCTCTATGTGTAAAACGAATGAATTATTTCAGGCTTATTATCACCTCTTCTGTTTCCTGGCAGAGTGAATCAATTATGTGACCCCAGATTGTTAGGCACAAATGTCTCTGAAACACACTGATACCATGATTCCCTAAAGCAAGAAGATTTGCTGTTTATTACTTTCTACCAGCCTAATGCTTCTTTTATTCATTTTACTGATAAATGCTTTAAGGCTTCTCTCTTAGAACCTCTCTCCTCCCAGCATGCTGAAGATGCCGAGGAACCTCATCTCCAGCTTTTGCTTGGACTATGATGTTTTTTCCTGAATGTTTCTCACTGCTGAACAAGGGCTCCCAAGCACAGAAACCTGCCAGGATTTATATGTTCCCCATGCTTGATGGCACGCTATCAGTTAGTGCAAACCACAGGTTTCCCTGGAAACACTCCAGCTGGTGCTACGCTAGCTTGCTCTCCCAGTATCACTCCCTCCAGGTGATTATGTGCTTTCTTCTCTATCTGCCACACTCCCTTCAATGACTGCTTTGTGGGTGACAATGAAAGTGGGAAACCCATCATCATCTCACTGCTGTGCATTCTGGTCAAGGGACCAGATCTGCTGTTGCATGCAGAGGCTCACTTTAGATATGCCACTCCATCCGGGGTTGCAGGGACATTGTACCGTCGCATGTACTCATGCATTTCTGGGAAACTTTGCCTCACATAGTCTTCTGCACTGCTTTCTCGCACGGTTCCAAACCGAAACCCTTGGGATGGGTGGTGGAGCTGAAAAAATGAAATTACAGATTAGCAGAGTCATTTGCCTCCTTCACATCTGGTATCTTGGTCTTAAGTGTGAACAGTTTGTCAGAAATTCTCAGCATTCACAGACCTGCCTCTGATGTTTTCCTGCAGTCAGCTTTCCGTATCACAGAAAACGTATAAAAAGACTTACCAGATGACTAATTAGCCTGTTCATCTACTCTCAGGATTTTCTTCAAATGTGAAAAACACTTCCCTTGAGACACCCTGAACCCCCAAATCCAGGTATTTAGTTGGATTATTTGTCTTTAAACCAGTAAACGTTTCAGGAAGTGTCACGAGAAGCCTCCAGGCTTGTAGGATCCACTTTCTGGGCCTCCGGGTAGCCAGTGAAGGACCCACAGTCTGGATTTATTTTGGCAGAATGTTTTTTATTGACTCCTTAAGGATGACATTTAGTCTTCTGCAGAAAGGTAGCATGACCATTTCATTTCTAGAAGCCTAGACACCATACTGCAGACCACTGCTGTCTTTGCCACCAGTCTCCACAGAGAAACTAAGGACTGAAGTGTTGTGGACACCAAAAGGTCTCCCCTGGCAGTGAGAAGAATACCCCTCAGCATAGCCCAGGCTGTAAGCCTGATTAACGGGCTATACACATACAGACAATTTTTGCAGTTCTGAGTCCTTTCCTTTTCACAACCGGCTCCACCTTCTGTATTAAAGCCCTGAGTAGTTTGGATGTTCACAAGTTTGTTCACAAGTTTGTATGTTCACAACAGACCTCTGTTTCTAAAGTACCCTGTTTGTCTTCGGAGCGTTTAGTGACTCATGGGGAAATTCTCAAATTGCAGTGGAGGTGTCAGGCAGTGTCCTCTACTATGCCAAGCACTTCCTTCAGATGGCTGAGTGTTGCCAAGATCATACAAACTAGGAAGCCTTCAGCAATGTACCAGCCTCTTGAAGGTCAGACTTGCAGAGCACAGCAAGCCAAATAAAGCTAAAGCTGAAGTAGTCATGCTGTATTTGCTTCCCAGGAAGCTCATGGTCTTCACAGCAGCTTGCAAAGATGATCTCCCCATCGCCATGCTCTGTTTTGCAAAGACCAAGCGAAGAGGTGTTCTGGTGGTCCATCTGGCTCTCTGCGTTATCATCTATGTAAAACAGAGTGTAGGGCAATAAAAAGCCATACAAAAGACCCTTCCCGCTCTTCTCTTCAATGATGCCATGGATAAAAGAGTATTCCTAGCTTTTTTAAGAATAACAGAGGTAGGATGTAAACACACAGTCATCTAGTTCAGTCTGAAAAGGAACAGAAAAAGGTCTTTTGCATGGTATTTTGATGTCCTGGAAGCTATGAATATACTGTACTTCTGGTAATTTTTATCTAGAAAGTGGGCAGGTGCTTTCGACATTGTGCTTTGCTGATCTGGTCCCTGTGTTACAACCCAGGAATGAGACCTTCAGGTAAATACATGTGGTCATGGAGGGACTGTTGGCTTGTTTTTTGAGGTGTTCTGGTCTGGATGACCATGGGACAAGCAATGCAGGGCATGCCTGCATCCAGAGCTGGCCATAGTGCATGCTGTGCCAGAAGGACTGCGGGTGCAGAGGGAAATGCTCTTGCCTGGAAGTGTGGGAGCAGCATTCAAGTGCCAGAAGACATAAATAACAGAGAGTTGTGCTGTGACAATACATCACGAAGACTTCCAGCACAATCATCAACCCAAATCTAGGTCTAGTCTCAAGACATTGAAGATGACCTGCTTAAAGAATGAGCTTGGAGTGAGCTCCATGCACTCCATGTCTCAAGAAGCTCGTCGCCACAGTAAGTACTATTTTTTTAGGTTTTATTTCTTGGCAGTTTCAGTGAAGAGACCGAAAAAACCACTGAGTCTCAACATACTCAACCATATTGCCACCTTTCAAGTTAACTTAGGTGTTTGTTGTGATATTTGTGGTCCACCTAGTGATGTCAATTGCAGTAAAACATCTGATCTGCAGATAAAGACCGCTGATGCCTAACTTCACTGGAAAGTATCCCTCACTCAGCCTGTCACCAATGTCTACCTGCAATTGTCTGTCCCAAACACTTTATTGAGGACTGTCCATGCTTTGCTTTGTGTTGGGTACATTGTAAAATTTCACTACAAATGATGACAGTATTGGAATATGTATCAGATCAAAAGTCCATCTGGCTTAATATCCTGTCTCTAGCAACAACATATGTCTGGTGGGAGGTCCTGGAATGTCTATGTAAGGAAGTTATGTAGCGATCCTTTGAATCCCATGCTCTATCTGCTTCTGGTAATCTATGCTTTTCCTTAAGCATAAATATGTGTCTGCAACTTTGTACTTGATGACCCTTGACTCCTTTTATGAAGGATAAATCTTAATAGTGTTTTAATCCTTTATGTCTTTTGGGATGTCTGTTTTCTTCTTACTGCTGCTTATCCACATGAGCTTGCAGCTACATGAATAGTGGATTAACAGCACAGAACGCTGCCAAAGCAGATAATGGACTACCTGCACTACCTTCACTGCTCATCTGCTAAGACTGCTAAGGGTTACTTGCTTCAACAGAAGATAAAAGCTTCCAGATGGAAACAAGATTCATCAGTTGTCACTGCTGCTTTCTTACTTTCTGTAGTCCTCTCCTGGGAAGATTCTTTGAAAAGATGGAAACCACAAATATCTGTGTCCTGACAGGATAGGTAACTGTCAGAGTCTTTCTGTGAGTCTTGCCTTATCAGTTGTCTCTTTTTTTATTTAGTTTTTCTGTTTCTCATGCTCTGTTTTTGTTGTGTTTCTTACATTTTAAGAGTTCTATATGGAAAGATTCTTTTTTCTGTAAACCAATGACAGAATGCTAATGCCTGGGGCCTCAGAGAAATCATGAGCTCTGAAAAATCAGCATTTGGAGAACCACAATTTAAAGAATCAGAATGGATTATATTGTTTTTTAACTGGTGATTTGCGGGATTTACTTGCTTTTTTATCAGTAATAGCAAATATAAAAGATATCTTATTAAGAAGAAATAGCTGTCCAAATTATAGGCATTTCTAGTATGTGGAGACTACACTTCTGTGTAGTCTATGGTATTTTTCTCATTCAAAGCTTAGTCAGTGTGAAAGGTGAATAACAATCACAAAGCAAGTAATGGGCACTAGGAACCGTTGACACTTTTTGTATCGATAGAGTACCTGGCAATTTTCTGGAGATTCAAGTATGATTAAAAATAAACGAATGCAATACCTGCAGATCTATCTCCAGACATGAGTTTTCTTGGCACTCAGCTTAGACAACCTTACAAGGTCCCTCCAAAATCAGACACCTATGGCTGTAAGAAATCAAAAGAACAAGGGTTGTCTTGACCTAGAGAGAGGTTTTCAGGGGACAGCGAAGTCCCAGCCTGACAATTCAGTGAACAAGATGTAAAGATAGCTATAGGTATAGATGAGATATCCCTTTTTATTTGTCTCTTTAACTGTCAGACCTCCCTTTTGAAGACCTGGGAGCAAAGGAAATCACTTGTTTTTTTAAAGAGCTCATTGCTCCTGAATATAATGGCTCCTCAGCCAGCAGGCTAACTCTGTACTCCCAAGCAGCCTGTCCCATGCAGCGCTCGGGAGCTAAGTACTGCTGCCACGTGTGGGACTCGTTAGTGTTAGCAAGTAACCAGCCCTTTGAATGTTAGCTAGCAAGGCCACCACAGCACCACAGCAAACTGCAAACTGTGCTGGCTGAACTGCCGAGTGGGAGAAGTAGGGGAATGCCAACGGCCTGGGCAATGTAACTGTGTATATGAATATATTAATGGAGTATTTAAAAGCCAATGTTTTTCAGGGGTTAAAAAGCTATTTAGTGTTGCAGGTTAGTGGCGCTCTCAAAAAAGGTGAAGGTTGTAGCAGCTAACAGTATCACTTTTGCAGCTCAGATACCGGAGATCAGGGATTTCATACTAGTAAACTGAGTTTTACATATCTGAAGCACTGACGTATACCAAGAATGGCCATACTACTTAGGTGTATCCCCAATTTTTAGAACCGTCTCCCCAGTCTACTGTGGGAAAGCTATTGCATATGAAGTTGTAAGACATATGGTGACCTCCCATTTGGATCTGGCTCAGTACGTGGGGCAAACTCAAGAGATGATCTTGAGAGCCCCCGCAGCAGAGGGATGCAGTGCCAGAGTGGGTTGTGCACTTGTCTTGAATCAGTACTCTGACTTCACAGGTTTAGGGCTGTGGAATGCCATGACCAGAGGATCTTGCTGCATAGGTCAGGGGCAGATGGTTCAGGAAGATGACCCACCTTCTGTCTAGACTGAGCTCTTGGGGGGGAGGACTAAGAAATGCTGCTGGGAAGTGCAGGATGAAGGTGCAGGAAAAAGGCTAAAGAGCTTTGGAAGTGAGTATGTTTTCTGGAACTGGGGTACCAATGCTGTCTCTGTGACCTCTAAGGACAGTATCTACTGTGGGATGCATGGGCTGTGCCAATATTTCTAGGAACAAGTCTCACTGTTTAAGAAAACATACCATGGGTAACAAAACAAACAAGGGCTAATGTTTTCTTACACTCTGTAAGAAAACAAGGGGTAATGTGAACGCCTGCAAGTGCTGCGGAGGTGAAATGGTTGTTGGGTCACTTGAGCACTGAGATAGGGAGGTCATGTAGTGTTAAGGAAACTCAAGAGCTTTACAGAACATCCAGCTTCTCTGACAGCCAGGAAAAGCTTTGGGACTTCTCAGAGTCTTCTGTGCTTTGTATAGCATTGTGCTACTAGACAAATGATGTTTGTGTTGCTTACCGCCTAAAGCAAATACTCCAGCTACCACTTCCCTTGGTTTGGCACCTTACTTCTAGATCTTCTTGGTTCCTGTCTTCTGTTGTTAAAACATCTGCTGAGTGGGAAGTGGAGAATTTGTTTTATTTCGGAAGGTGTTGAGAAGAATTGGGCATCTGCATACATCTCTGGCTTGGGGTGCCAATTATGCATGAAAATACCAATGTGATAAAACCACAGGAGCAGAAACAGAAAAATACAATCCCGAATGCCAGGGACTCTGCATTACTTGGCACATTCCAATTTATGTAATACAGTGCCATTGCATTCAGTGCCATCAGCTAGGCCAAGAACACCTAGACTCAGACTTGAAAGGACTCAGGCATAGAAATCTGCTATGCAGGTTGGCATTTAAAACTGAAAATGCACGAGATGCTGCCAGAAGTTAACCTTGACATACTGCAAAGTTGGGCTGCTGGGTTTTGAAGTCTTTCTAGCAGGTTCTGGCTTCTGTGTGACCTTTCAGTGCTGCAAAGCTAGAAGATTTGGCTCAAAGACTTTTGTCCCTTTGGTGTTCTGGTTGTTATGTCTGCTGTTTTGAGGTCTGCATCACACTTGGTTGTTGTGTATTTTTGTAGTGTGTAAGAACCTTAGGTGTTCAGAATATAAACACAGTGAAAAGATGGTCTCAGCTCTAAAAAAGCAGGCAATACAATATTGCCTTCTGATCCTGTGGAGTTTGAGCTTGCTGGGAGCTGTGAAAAGACAAGGAAGGTCTAAATACAGCAACTGCTATGAAATGAAATTATGGCTATTTTCTGTAAGCAATGAAATGACTGAAATCTAGGAAATGCCTTCCCAGTACTTGATCGATGGGGTGCACTAACTGCCTCACTGAATCTGATGCAGAACTATTCTGTGCATCTTGGTATCTGGCTGGAGGAAAAATGCTTCAGGAACTCAATTTCTAATCAGCATTTCAAATCATTAAAATGATTTCATCATTCATTGTTAGCCTCTGCTTTCTAAAATTTAACTCCATGAATTATTCTTTGAGCGAAATGCGAAAAGGGCAACCTAGTATACAGTGGAGTGCAGTGCCAGTGACTGCACGCTGCAGTGACAGATGCAGAGTTAATATGGATTCAGTTTTTACCACCACCTACAATACTGCTTTTTAATTTTAATAAGGCATAGAAAGGAGGAACACGGCTAAAAATACTTCCCTAACTTTTACAACAATTTCTGAGGAAAAATTAGTATGAAAAGGTTTCAGTAGCTCTGCCCTATAGTAGTGCTGGTTACCTGGACCAGTGTAGTGTTTAATGGACATACATCAGCAGAATTGCTGTTAGTGCCAGCATGATCTCTGCCAGGGAACTGCTGCAGAATCTTGAAAAACTGCAGCTGAAACTGGCTAATTGCTGGAGAGGGGTAGCATCAAGTGGTCTGCTCTGCTGTGAAGAACCGACATGCTTTTAGAGATCTGCTGTTTTGTGATGAGTCTTCTGTCTTTGGCATATGAAGCAATAGCATCTTCTCTTGCCTTATGTAACCAATGTATTTAAGTGGTCATCTAGCTGCTAATAGATTTCTCATGACCCACAGATAGAAGAAATGCAATTCGTAGTGCTAAGCAAAGTTTCAGGGAAAAAAAAACAAAACAAACAAAATTTTAAAAAACGCAACCAATGTAGAACTCTGTTCATGGGCTTTTCCCTACTTATCTGCAAGAGCTTTTGAAAATTAACTAGTGAATATTTATGGAGTGCAGAGGGAGATGAAAGAAAAGAAAATTATTCACAGTGAAGCACATAAATTTGAAATTTTAGCAGATGAAAATTCACAGCTGAACTTCTGGAAGTGGAGACTTTGTTCAGAAACTGTCCCATGTGTTCAGGCTTGGGAAGTGGAGATGTTCCCAGGACCTCCGGAAGACGGTGTATGCAGAAAACATTTGAAAACTCACTTTCCTTTCTGTGTTGCAAGAAGTGTCAATGGAGCTGATTCTTGGCTTGCCAGGATAATGTCAGATTTTGTTAAAATCCTGTCACTTTGATTCCAACTCAGCTAGGTCATTAGTTGGCATAAATCTTTACAGCTGCATTGAAGTAAATAAGCAGTTTCAATCTAGAAACAAATACACAGTCCAGTGCTGACAATTTATTTTCCTGCATTGCAACAAGAGCATACATGAAATGAAATTGTGACTTAGGTCTCTGTTTAAAAATATAAAGCCTCTGTATTGACGGTCCCTGTGTGAGTACTAATAATTAATTACAAGATCTGCTCTGCTCCTCTGTGTGCTGCAGAAGCTGTACAGCTAACGGAAGAGAGCGGGGATTCTAGTCTGTGGTAGGTAGGTAAATTTCTGAAGATTGCCCTACTGATTGAGTTGCTGCACAGTGCTTTAGTGGAAAAGGCTCCATAAAATCAGAACTCCAGTCAATATCAACTTAAAGCTGTGTTTATCTCTGTTTCTTAATAGCACTTAAAGAGTTTTCTGGACAGAGGGATCTTTGAGCTGGGATTTATTCTGGGAGACTTAACTACTATAGCAAGTGTAAATTATTGTAGGAAAAATGGATAGACTGAGGAAAAAACCAGGATGTAATTCCCAACAGGCTATAGATCACTGTTTCCAGTTGTACTTAACCAGCACAAAGCAGCTGTAAAAATGCTCCAGACTGAGTCACTTCATTGACCATGTTCTTCTGCTTCCTACCTGTAAAATAAGGCTAATGTAGCTCTAAGGCAGGTGAAGTCCTTTTCAAATCAGAAGCAAGTGAAGAGATGTTTGCCTGAATATATGCTCAATTTTTTGGTCCAAAAGCATCAAATGAAGGTAAAATCAGGAGTCCTTTGTTACCGACAGATTCAACACTGGAACTAAATGTTACTTTTTTCCTTCTTGGAATCAGTTTGGAACAGTGAGGCATGTGTTAAGCATGAAGTGTAAAAGAAAAATGATGGGCTCATTTGGATGCCTTGACCTCCTGCACAGTGAAATATGGATAACACTATCTGACTTTACCCGGTGTTCAGTCAAAGCTCATTGTACTGAATGAAACTGCTTTCTTTTTTAGAGGGCTTGACCCTTTGGCATCCCTGATATTCAGGGGATCTGTGCAGGAGCTGACTGAGGACTTCTATCATCAGGAACGTGAGCCAGGCTACCTAGGTCTCTGTTTATAGATCACAATGGCTGTGACTTTTGTGAACAATAATAAATATCCTCAGTGCTGCTAAGTCAGCTGTACAACGGTCTTCCATCTGCCAGGTGATAAGATCAAGCTTACGTATCTTCACTGTTCTCTGCTCCTCTTTGTCGATTTCTTCAGTAACATCTTCTCCTCATACTTCTCTGCTTGCAATATTTCTTGCAAAGGTCTGAGCCCCAACTATGATGCAGTTGCTATTTCTGCAGGCATACTGCAGCTTGAGAGTAAGAAACTGACGTGAATACACCTGGGAAAATGCTAAAACATTAATTCCTTCCGGTGCTGAAAGAACAACTTTCATGACCTGCACCACATGGAATGAAGACAGTAGGACTTCCTCCCTTCCACCCCTACCTCTACGTGCTTTGGAAAAAACAATTAGCATAGTGAGGTAAAGAATGGCCAAAACAGTAGGTGACAGTACAAGGCATTCTATGTAGGTGAAGACCTGGAGCAGTAGGGGTTAACATGCAAGGATATCAAAAAGATAATTGTCAGCAAGAAGTCATAAAAAAGCAGGTCTTGATGGGAAAGGAAACTTGATTTGGAGAACACTGCAGTGCATTGTCTGATAAACTGGATATCAAAACGATAAAAATCTGAACTAGACAGATTCTGAGCCTCCAAAGCCATAACATTACAAGAAAGCTTTAATGAGGTGATGGGGAAGCTAAACAAGTCAAGTGTTCACCACCATAAATTGCCTAAGGAAGCTAAAGAAGCCAAGATTTCACCTCCATAAATTGCAGGTGTCTTTCGTTCCTGTATGAGATTGCTCTGCAATGCCTATTCTTTATTCTGACTGGAGTTTGATACTTAATTTCTCCTTTGTCTGAGATTTTTTCACTATGGTCTCTGTGACACTTGAACTCCTCTTGAGTTCAAATCCTTCACTGACTCATTAATACTCAGAAAAGCACAATGTATTAATTAGCAGGTTGTGATGCTGTGAGTCATGACCTTCCTGTGCCCGATGACTTCCTGCACAGAAACATATGCTCTATAGATTTTGCAGCCAACTTCTTTTAATTGTAAAAAGGAAAGAATCCTGAAGTCCTGTACAGATACTAAACCCCATGGGAGCAGCAAGATTTCTGTTAACTCCACTGAGTTTGTTGCTTGGTTTTTTGCTACACAATCTAATGCATTTAATGCATATTTAAATACACGCTATTTCATTATATATTTAATACATAGCAGTGCAAGTGGCGCTTCTTATAATAATTCATCTTAGACTGCTGCAGTCAAAGACCATGGCAGTCTTTAAGAGCATTTTCTTCAGTGTAATTCTTACAAGACTTCCTTTTTTCAGGAAGAAAATTTATGAATAAACACACAACAGTTATGGCCTCACTCTAAAGCTTGCTGAACTTGAAGGAAAATATCATTACATGCAGGAGTATTTGAATCATGCCTCTAATGATGAAAAAGGTCCATGGCTGGACCTTTCCTCTTCTATGGTTTGGTATTGCTAAAGCTCATCTGCAGTTACTTGTCTGTTGGTATTTCTGGACTGTTTTAATACGTGTAACAGGAAGCTTTAAACTGATAATAATAGCCATAAGGCCTCTAAATTAACTGAGATTTTCATAAATCAGAAATGAGAGCTTGCACCCTCACATTTTATATTTTAAATCCTGAAACAAAAATCTGGGTGATTGTATATACTGAATTCCTGAGTAACAAAATCTCAGAGATATCTTCTCTGGATTACTCGAAGTGCTTAGTTTTGTAATAAAGAGATGGATGGCTCGTAAGAGCCATTTTTCAGACACTGCATTGGAAGAGAAACAGAGGTTTCTGAGAACTAATCCCAAAGCACACCTAGGCTACTGAAAGGACTTGCCGGATGGGTCTTGTCAGAGTGATTGTAGGAGTCTGCAGTGTATTCCTTGGGGCATCTACGTTTTTTGTGAGACAACAGTGCTGCCCGAGCTAGTACACCATCATGCATTACAGAGAGAAGTAGGCACTTTCAGGGAATGGTTTAAGTAATCTTGTCCTAAAGTAACTGTCTTCAACAGAAGACCAATATGCCTACCTCTCCCAACTAACCGTAAAAGTACATTACACTGAGCAAATCATACACAATGTCTCCGCTGCAGACATGTAAAGTTAGGTGAATGAAATGAACAATGAAATTGCTGATGGTGGGATTCACAGGTGTAGCCCTTTTTAGTTAAATGAATCTCAATAGGTTCAATATTTTCTGTCAAAATACAATGTGAAAAGGAATGTTGCCATTGTCAAAAGGGGTTTTGAAGGTAAAGTGATCCAGAGAAATAAAAATATAACCATAGTAAATTAACAGGCATAGCTACTCAATTGTATCCTAAAGATGGCAAAGAAATGCTGACAGCTGTCACAGAAGTGACAATGGTCGGCTATCACCTGAAAAGCTGATTATATTGTTGAAAGAATGACACTTTTAGCAGAAAGGTAGGCCAGGCATTGGGCCACCTTATAGAAAATCTGCCCAGCTCCTCGGCGTCTGCTGTTGTATGCTTTCTTGTCGGCATGTGTCTTCTGTCCTCTGGGCTTCCAAAATTATTTTGCCTCAGAAAATCTGAACTACTCAACATGCTCCTGACTTCTTGGTGCATCTCCAACATCCGCTCTTGCATTAGAGGCCTGAAAGTAAAGTCTCCTCTTCAAGTCCCCTTGCTACTAAAAAAAACCACTCCCTAGGGAGATCCTGGTTTTGGATTTGATAGCGAAGCCTTTTACTGGAACCAGGCCTTAGTTGCAGGCTCTCTGGGCAAAGGAAGGCACTGACACTGCTATGTACTTACAGATAACTCCTACTTTTCCCTGTCTGTGGCACTGAGACCCAGATTACTCACATGCATATAGTACTGCTTTACAGAAACCAGAGCGGAAAGTGAAACGTAAAATACCTGGATTTATCACAAGATTGTCTAAAAGAGACAACAGCCATAAAGATACATGCTTCTGAAGGAGGATGGTAACAAAATGTCTTTTTTGTACCCAGAGCCCCTTGCTTATCAATGTGCCTCTTCTCTGCTCAGCCCGTGCTTGCAAGGCTGCGCAGTCAGCTTCCTGGTGTAGACCTGTAATGCAATCACCTCCTGTCAATCAGGAAAAAGACGACAGTGGTCAGCTGTCCCAGACTTATCTGTCCCCATCTGCATACCTACATGGTCCTCTAACACCAGCTTGTGTTCTAAGAGGTTACCTATCGCAACCTAGTCTTGCCACTGTGAAAACGTGCATTGCCTCCAGCGAATGATAAAAACTTTGGGTGGTGGATTTTTTTCAACTATAGATGAGTATGATGTCATCACCAAGGGGTTAAGGAACTATGCAATAAACAAGGTGATAAGTCAGGAATAAAGCCAGCTGTCTCCAGGCCATTACAGTTAAGTAGGACAAATGATCTAGTTGAAGGTGTCCCTGCCCATGGCAGGGAGGTTAGAACTAGATGATCTTTAAGGTCCCTTCCAACCAAATCATTCTATGATTCTATGATACGGTATGATATGATCAGACCGGTCCAAAAGCAGGCTGCTGGTTTGCATGCCTGTAGGCTGAATAACTGACCTTGTAAACAAGTCAACTCATACAACAGTGTACCTGGTCTGCCAAGCACTCTGACAAAGAAGCATGTTGTGATTTTTTGTGCATTTAAAGATATGACATTAGGAGAAAAACTGAAATAAGCCTCTGTGATTCAGATGAGAGAAGGGATAAAAGCAATGTAAAATTATGCAAATACAATGTTTTTCCTCTCTCTCTCTCTCTCTAGCTGCCAACAAGCTTTTAAACTTCTTTGCCATGTACTGTAGAGAGCTTCCTAAGAGGGAATCAGGACACCGCTGCAACTTTCATCTGGGTAACCAGCATGTTCATCCTGTAGCTATCTTCTTGTGCTCAAACAGCAGACCGAACATGTTCAGGTGAGTTTCTTCCCCAAAAACCTGTGTTTGCCAGTTTCCACTGGCAAGAGATGATGGTCTAAAATGTGTAAGATTAGAAAATGGGGTGAGAGGGGGCAGCTGTGGCCCAAAATTGCCCATTCTCCTAGAAGAGTAAGATTTTAAGGTGGCAGGACATTGTTTTAATACTTCTGCAACTTACCGGCTATGTTGTAGCTCCTACTGTAAAAAGTCACCTGAAATGTGACCTAGTAAAGGGAGTAGCTAGCTTTGATGGCTAGTCCAGATGTTTGGTTTTAGTGACCCACCTTTGTTAAGATTCTTAGAGAAAATACACACCAAGTTCCCCATATTCAAGACATATTCCAGGAACTTAATTCTCCTGCCTCCCATGCTTGCCCTTCTGCTCTGGTTTGTCCTGCCTCACTGGCCGCTCCTCCTTTCAGTAGTGTGATGATACTTCTGTATTCCCTTACTTCCACTTCTACATTGTTAGTGCATTTAAAGGTCCAACTGAGATATCTTTAATACTGTATTTCACTTTGTGATTAGTTGTTGTACCACAACACATTTTCTTCTGATTTATGATGAAAATGTTGTACCTTCAAGACTTCAGCAACACAAGAGGACCATGTTTCCTTTGCTGAGCTGCAGTGAGCCACTGCTAAAACTCTGTACTGCTTGGTTAATTAAACATCACTGTTGCAACATGAATTTTTGTAGAAAGGCAGATGCTATTTATTCAGGCAATATCTAACCTTGTCTTTTTTTCACCAGAAGAGAGAGCATAAATATTCCTGCAATATTGACTTTAGATACCAGGTTTCTAATCTTAGAAAAAAACTTTTAATTTTTTCCAACTTGTCTTCCTTCCTGACTCTTTGCAATCTCAGATGAGATTTGCTGTTTGTGGCTGACAGCCTGCAAAAACTATATGTCTTACATCACCTCAAAAAGGTTGCTCCTCTATTTTGGGCTTTGTTTTTTAAAAACATTTCAAAGGACAGTACAAGGGCATACATATGCTGAGAGCAGCAGGAGAATGTTTAAAAGCATATTAAAATTAAAAAGATTATTTCTGCACCCTGCTGCCTTCTTTTTGAAATTAGTCTCCACCACTGAAAAGAAAGAGGTATGCAGATCTGGAAAAAAAAACATAAACTCTTTAAATCACGTAAAAAATGCCTGAAGTAACTAACCAAAAAGTGGTGCATGTACCTCTGCAACTGTTGTGCTCCAAATATTTTCTAAACCTAAGCTTTATGTCTTAGACAGAACTTTGAATGGGCACAGCTCAGGCTCTGTGTGAGAAAAGGTTACACCAGTGAAGTTTCTGTTTTATCTACCCTTATAGACTAAGACTTCAGAGGCAAATGCACAAATTAAATACATGGAACTATTTTGTAGTTCATGTAATGGCAGGCAATCCTCTTCCATAAAATCCACCTTGTCTTACTCCCACATTGGAAACTGGTAACTACTCAGAAGCTTAGATCTAGTCCATGAAGCAGAGAAGTGCCTGTCCAGGAAAGGCCAGTAAGGTCAGTGATTTAATGAGATCACTGAGGTTACTAGCCATGAGTCATTGCTGTTTCTGTTCAGGACTAAGACCTGTGTTTGCAGCACCTGACATGCTTCAATACTCTGCGCTCAATTTTGTAACTCAACAGCCAAGCTTTACAGTGCAGCTTTAGAATAATTTCATTTTCTTGCAGTTGCAGAAATTTCCCAATACTTGTCATAGGAAGTCCATGTGTGGTCACAATAATGGCACAGAAAAATAGTATGTAATCTGATGAGATTTGATTTGATGGATTAGGTGATGCCCATGCAAAGAGTAGAGGACTAACCTAATTTTCAAGTCAGTATGACGGCTCACACACCAACGACTGTAACAGAGATATGCCTGGAGTGGGGGAAATTCAGCCGAAAGCTCTCATTCTCTTATTCAGAATGCTTTGAATGAAACAAATACATGATTCCTGGACTTTTGTGGCTTAAATTGATGAAGTTACTGATGTAGTATTTATGGTATTTTTTCCAGAAGGGGAAGGGCAGATTATTAGTAGCAATTTTCTTTAAGTCATAATTCAATTTTAGAGTGCCTCAGGCCAACCATAAAAAATATTGTTCTTTGTTTAAAATATGTTTGTTAGAAACAATACGGATAACATTGGAGGAAGTGAGTCAGAAGTCGTACTCACAAAGTCAAAACTGTATGGTCATTAGTCTGATGCAAGGCTTTACTAACATAACAGATGGAGCTTGGCCTTTGCTGTCTGGAGGGACATATGTGACTTTTATTTACACAATTTACAAAAGCAAAGTAAGTGTTCAGTTCTTGAGTTCTTGAAATTACTTTTTCCAGTGGCACAATGTTGTATCAATTCAGTCACCTGAGACAAATTAATGGTAGATGGTTTCAAAGCTATGTACCAGCAGTTAGGCCACGAGCATAAAATTGCGGACAATACAATCACATCTTCACTGAAGAAAGTGCCAAACAAACAAGGGAAATTTGCTGTGGCCACTCTGTCCACTAGAGTGACTGTCAGGTGAAGAGGACGCCTGCTTTTGTGTCAGCTGCAGCTACGCATTCTCTCTACAAACCACTCTGCATGCATGTTTTCATGATTATTACTTAGTGGCAAATAAAATGAGTAGTCTTATAAAATGACTGGACTTAAATTCCAACTGAAGATCCCTTCACCCGCCCTTGGGAGTGCAGAAAGAGAGAGTTGAGGCAGTCCCGCTTCTACATTTTTCCTTGCCTTACCAAAAAGTACTAGGAAGTCTGAGCTATTTGCAGATGGGTTGTCTACAACATAATTCATCTCCTCCCATGAAGTTCCCAGCAGAAACAACACTGCAAATCAAATATCTGACTACTTGTAAAGTGAATTCCACTGTTTTGATGCAGAAGGTGGGATTTTTCAAAGGATTCCAGTTCTCCTCCATTTGATTTGGCATTCATGGGGAATTTTGCAAGTTAACACCTTTGTTAAGCACCGTTATGGCCTGTGAAATACTTGCAAAATCCTACCTAGAACATCTGTGGTTTTGCCTTCATGCTGTGTGGTTGTTTTGTTTGAGTAGATCTCAGGATGACCTAAATCGTCCAATTGATCAAAACAACTACAGCCAAAGAGACTCAGAACTGAAATCAAACACTTAATCTGCATGTAGAAGCCACTTTTCTTCTCTGCAGTGGGCAACACCAAAATTCTTCACCTTCCTTCTCACCCTCAATCTTTGAAATCTGCCCCCTACACTTCTGCGGATGTTTGAAGATCCTCTCTCACTGAACTTTCCTACTGAAGTGCCATCAGGTGGTAACTAATTGTAGTGCAACTGCTGTTTTGCACACAGATTGCTTTCTGTATTAGAGACCATAAATTATGCAGCAGTGAAATTTGACAGGGAAGAAGAAAAGACTGAGTTCATAACAACAGACATGCTTTACCTTTGGGTCATGTATTCCTGAGAGCTCTTCATAGATCTTCTCTCCTACCATCACGGCAGCTAGGTTGGCTGTGTACGTGGACAAACAAAAGAGACAGAAAATAGCCCACAGATTCATTAAAAACCTTCCAGTCCAGCACTTGGGAGGTTTGATGGCAGCTGTTCTTCCAAACAAGATCGCATAGCAGACATTCAGGGCAGAGGAGAAAGAGAAGACTTTTTTCCTATTCCTTCCCTTGGGTGTCATCCCAAAAGGGCTTTTCCACTCATACAAGGTGAGGAATATAGCTGTGATGTGGAGAGCAACAAATATCCCCAGCCACATAGTCCAGTGAAGTGGCCACATAAAGGCTCCAATTGGAGCTGCTGTGTCTCTGGTCCTCACCAAGATGCCCAAGCTGGTTGAAAAGAAAGGGCTGGTGAAATCAATCACTTGGCTGCGGGCAGTGTTAATGCTAAATGACGTCACTGCCATGTGAGCTGTGCCAGCAAGAAGGTCTCCCACCAGCCCTGTCCAGTGGCCATTCTTCCAGGCTCCATATTTCCCATCACCAACAATGTACAAGTCAAAATCAAAATTCATATCCTCAGCTAGCTTCTCCAGCAGGTCAATGCAGTAGCCATAGCAGCACTTCTTCAGCACAATGGGAACAGTGTCATTCCCTCCTTGAAGGGTTTCAAACAGGTTATCCAGCACGGCTGAATCGTTGGTCAAAGGATCCAGGCACAGCTGCCCTGCTGGGCAATGACCTTCATCATCTACATCTCTTGTAAAGACAAATGGATGCTCAATGAGAGTTACCACTCTGAGATGCAGCCGGGTGGGGTGTTGCATGTGATTTTTATGTCTCTGGGTCTGTTCTGGCCATATCCCATAGTCCATGATTATCTTTCCTTCTTGCCAGCTCCCCAGACGAGTCCATATTGGGTTCCCAACAGGGTCATGCTGCAAATTCCAGATGAAGAAGTTGTTTTCTGAGCTGACAATGGAGGAACCTTTCACCTTAATGTGGCCACTGAGACCGTGAAAAGTTGTGTTGGCTAAAAACCTGTCGGAGGGAGAAAGCAGAGTAATCAGAAACAGACAACTGAAGTCATCATGCTAAAGCATATGCAGACACCATGAATTTATGTTTAAGAGAATGGACTGAGGACATTGTTGAACACCTGGATCATTAACAGCTTTCCCACAGCACAATGAACAAGCCACCTAGTTTATGACTAAAGCACTTGGGAATAGTCAACTACATATCTTGTCTAATGTAAAAGAAAACTCTTCAGGAAAGATATTCTTTTTACTTACTAGAAAAAGTGAGTGAGAGAACACCAATTTTTTCAGTTACCTTTGCTTCATAAATTAATGAAACATAGTTTAGTTCTAAGCTGAACTCACCAGATCTGCAGTTAGTTTCCTACATAAAAATATGTATGAAAATGGAAGAGTGGAAATTATGTATGAAATGTCCTTCCAAGAAAAATCCAGTAAGATCTACCTTACATAACAGAGGCTACTGAAGTGCTGTCAACAGCTTTCAAGCACTGTGAAGTGAACCAATCTGGATTCAAAAATGCAAATTTGGTATTGGTAAATCACTGTTAGCCACTTCAAAATGAAGAAATGGACTCAGTGAAAGATGGTTGCTCTAGGACAGTGAGGTTTAATTCTTACTGAAAAAAAAAGAAATTTCTCAAAATATGTGCAAAAGTAACGCTCTTAAAAGCACAATTTTGACATTGTAGAAGATCTCATGAAGTGTGCCAGTTTGCACTGCACATTTTGCATAGAGATTTCTGGGCTTTCAGTATTCCAGATATTCACAATAAAGTTAAGTATTTCCTTTGTATTGGGTGGCAATGTTTGCTAGTAGTTATTCTCCCTGTATGTTGAATTCAGCTTCTGGTACGTCATTATCAAAGAGAGTAGGAATGACATGGATAAGGGAGCAGAGAACTGAGCAGGAAATAAGTGTTATAAGGAGGAAATCCTTTTTAGTGTAAACACCATGACCAGGTGAACTGCAGTCTTAATGAGAAAGCTGCTATGCATTTCACAGGGGCTCTGTAAGTCTTAGTACAGTGATTCCATTAAAAACAACTGAGTTAAATTGCTGCTAATGTGATGTAAGGTAAGTCAGGCACGTCTTTTTCAGTAAGAGGCATTCAGAAGTCAGACTATTTAGCTGTCATAGTAGAATGTAACACCTCACATTAGTTCTGGGAATTGGATGAAAGTAAGTATTGAAAGAAGTATAAAGCCTATAGATGTCATTCCAGCCTCAATAAGCAAGACATAAACTTTAAGTAGTGTTAATTGTTTATCAATAGTTAGAGTGGATAAAAAATAACTGTAAATCGATTTGAAATGGATAAATCCGCAGCAAGTGTGTGTGCATGCATACTTCTGCCTGGTCTCTACCCTTTGTTTTGATGACTTTTGATGATTTTTGATGGAGTTTGAGCAGTTAAAACTCTGGACTGTGTATGTCTCAAGATTGTATCAATTTTTGTCCTCAGCAAAGAGCAAATTTCATAGAATTACAGAATGCTTTGGTTGGAAGGGACCTTAAAGATCATCTAGTTCCAACCCCCTGCCATGGACAGGGACATCTTCCACCAGACCAGGTTGCTCAAAGTCCCATCCAACCCGGCCTTCAACACTTCCAAGGATGGGGCATCCACAGCTTCTCTGGGCAACCTCTCCCACTGCCTCACCACCCTCACTGGGAAGAATTTCTTCCCAGTATCTAATCTAACTCTTCCCTCTTCCAGTTTAAAGCCATTACCCCTTGCCCTATCACTCCATGCCCTTGTAAAAAGTCCCTCCCCAGCTTTCCTGTAGGCCCCTTTAGGTACTGGAAGGCTGCTCTAAAGTCTCCCCAGAGCCTTCTCTTCTCCAGGCTGAACAACCCCAACTCTCCCAGTCTTTCTTCATAGGAGAGGTGCTCCAGCCCTTGGATGATCCTCGTGGCCTCCTCTGGACTTGCTCCAACAGGTCCATGCCCTTCTACTGTTGGGGGCCAAAATTAAAAAATACAGTTTTAAGTGTGGTTGGGTATGTGACAGTGTCACCGTTCAAGGCTGGGCCGGCACTTAAAGCGGGTGGCAGATGCTCTCTGTTAACCCCGTCCCTTCCCAGAGGGGGAAGGAGAGGAGAAAAGGGAGAGAGACTGGCGGGGTGGAACTTAAAACAAACTTTAATAAAACAGTAACAGTGAAAAAACAGTATAATAATATTAAAGCTAATATTAATAGTAATATAAATAGAGATATACAAAACCCGATACAGCTCTCCCGATGACGACCGCGGGACCGCGTGCCGCGTCTCGCAGCGCTCACCGGACGGGACAGGCACCCGAACCTCACCGAGTTCGGCTGCACCGCGGGTGGGAAACAGAGTGGGGGGTGCGTGGTCAGGGTCAGAGGCAGGACAGCGAGCAGCGTCCGCCGAGATGTCGGCCACGAGGGAGAGAGAGAAGGAAGGGGGCGAAGAAGGGGCTGACGCTTGTGATGCCTAAGCTTTTATACCCCGAGTAATCACGTGGGTGGGATGGAATACCCCATCGGTCGGTCCGGGGTCACCTGAGCCCCTGCAGTTTCCTGTGGGTGAGACCCCTCCTCCGCCTTCCCCACGAGGAGCCCAGCGGAGACCAGGAGAACAAGCCCAGACATGCAGAAATAGTTCTGTTTCAGCCAAACCAGGACAGACAGTGTTCTCTGAGATGGCTTCAAAATTCTTCTCATGCAGTCTATTTGAGTAGGTTGAATTTGGAGAAAGATGATACAACCAATACTGTCAAAAGCAATTAATCTGTACATGTGTTAACTTGGGCCTGAAAATGATGCCTAAAAATGCACACAGGTGTTTATAAATGGGACAGGCACATAAATGTGGTTCTCATCTTTAAAATTCTTTACCACTTGGTCTAATGTTAGCTACATGATACCGTAACTTCATGAATCAGTGGTGTCTGCCACTCTTTGACTAGTCCTTTCCTCCTAACCTGTTTCATATTTGGTGGTGTACTTGCATGTTTGTGTATGTAAACACTATCAAGACAAAATTTACAGGGGAAGGCAATCTTAAGCACTAAAGAAAGGTTTATGTGCTCATAAACTTATTTGTTTTTTATCTCTCCTCCTCAGCCTTTGCAAAAAATTGTGCAACTTCTTCCTTAGAAGCCTTGCTGGGCTTATATGCTGAAGCCACCACTGTGACAGTAACAGTAAAGCCATTGCATGTGCAGATGGGTCTGTATGTAAAATTTTTAAAAAATTGTTTTAACTGTGAAAAACAGTGTTAACAATTCACAAAATGCCAAAATCAAGGGAGACAGGTTCTCAGGTGGAATAAGCTAGCAAAGTTCTGATGAATTTGGGCCCGTATTGGTACTACAGCACAACTTGGATATCAAAATGCCGCAGACCAGGTGCTTTGGGAGTAGATGGAGCTACGGAATAATGCATTAGATTTATTTTCTGCAGGTAGAATGAGAACAGTGGAATTTATGCACTGTGTTCTCTGACTTTCACTGTAGAAATAAGTGTGCCCATGAGAGTGAACTGAGCCCTCTGTACCTGTCCTGTGGTTGAATTGTGCTAGAAGCAGTTACCCGAGAGATTTAGTAGCATTTAAAAGTACGACTTTGCTACTTTATTGAGTTAGTGGCTTACTTTTGCAGATGATTTGCATGTTTTATGTTTTTGGTAGTGACAGGTCATGAATCAAAATAAATGAAGGGAACCATGTGGGAGACACATTTTAACAACACCTTGTTTTATATGCAAGTGGCTATGGCTGCTAATCATTCACATACACTGTATGCAGCACTAGTGAAACTCATGCCAGGGACTTCATGTAAAAACTCCCTTACTCAATAACTTTAGGAAATAGGTAAGAGGATCTGACTACATTATTTAAACTAGCAATCTCTAGCGTGAATCTTTGGGAATTACAAGTACTGAGTATTACATGGAGACATTGGCAATATCTGAGCAACATCTTTTCAGTAGGGCTACTGACAGATTTGTATGGAAAGACAATGTGTACAAATTTCAGAATGTGAAGGGCCAGATGCTCAAGTCTGACAGCTGAATGAATTTCCCTGATGCTATGTCAATATGTGTGAGCTGATGATCACACCAATAGGCTGTGATAGCTGTATCAAAGCTTTACTAGCATCACTTCAGTTTGACTAATGAGTCCAAAGTGTGTCATTTGCTCATTTCAGCTTGCTTTGTTTTTCATGTGCTTTGTTGTAAGAACTGCTCATTAGATCTTTAGCAATACTACCATACTCCAGCAGCAGTATCTTTGTAGTACCTTTAAGAATGATTTAATTAAATTATTTCATTTTCTTTCAAGCTTGATGGCTTGGTCATTCCACATCTTTCTTGGAAAGTTTACTGGAGGCAAGAATTAGAATGGGCAAGCAAATAGCAGGCTGCTGAAATTACTCAAGAAGCAAAGCTAAATCTGTAAGACTAGTTAAAGCTGTAAGACTAATTAAAGCTATAGAACAAGATAAGGCTTTGAAATTTTAATGCATTGTTCCATCAACAAGGATGCTCCCATAAGCAGGCAGGAATAGATCAGGGAATTGATCTCATCATAAAAGGAACGAAGGATGGAAACTTACAACAGTATCATCTTCATGGGTTTGTACATCTATATCCATATCCATGTAGATGTAAGCATGCTTTGCCATGGACCAGATCTTGGTCTTGTTCACAATCATTATTCTGCTCCTGGGTGGCATTTAAATGTTTGCATAGCCAATGTATGAGTGCAGTGTTGGCAATGAAAGCTCAGGTGTCAGCTGTGCCAGCTTGTTGGACTGCTGTTTAACTATACACTGCAGTTAAGGGAGGAGAAGGTCTCTGCTGTTGTGCCTTCTCCATCCCCGCCCACAGCAGCTCCAAAGCTATGTATCAAGACAGATGGGTTCATTCAGACAGAAGAATGCCCACATTAGTAAACACTCAATTAAGCACCAGATAAAATTTTCATCTTTGGAGGCGTACCACTTGCCTAAAAGCGCACTCATGCAACGGAGAAGGTTGGTCACAGTTAAGCCACTCATTGGTACTTCACACCTGAGAAATTATTGGTACCACTCAGAGTTAAAAGTTACGTGGCTATCTCAAACACATCAGTACTGGCAATCAGATATCTGTCTTACTTATAGACACAAAAACAGCTGCAGTGATTCAGGACAAGGGTTTACCTAACCTGTTATTTTGTCTTTAATAGGCTCCACAAGCAGATGCTTAGGGAAAAAAAGGCTAAGCATGTAATCCTTTTTCTCTTCCACAATACCTTTACTGAGACAAAGGGGCAAGAAATTTCACAGATGTCAAATTCATATTGTCTCCCAAAATATAACAAAGGTTACAGCAGTCACTGTTTATGAGAGAGCTAATAAGTTTCTGTGGAAAGCAATGCTGAAGAAATATTTTTCAGGAACACTTTTAAGAGCTTTAATTTTGCTTTCCTTTTGTTTGTCCCTTCTTTAACCCTCAAAAAGTGTGTTCGTACAACTACTGTCCTCAAATATTTGTTACTTTAAGAAGTCTCTTGCTGAGTTTTACGTTTAAGGGACCTAGGTATGATCTCGTTAAAATAGCCAGCATAATGAGACAAATCTAATATCACAAGTCAGTAGAGATATTGCAAGCCAGTGCAGTATCGCAGTATTTATTTCCAAGCCTTGTTCCACTCTTTGGAAACAGGGGGGTTTTGGCCCCTAAGCTACGGATGAATCCTGACTAAAGACTCAAATAGTTGTGTTTTGAGCACTGCTGTTACCACATTATTGTGAAGACACATCTCGGATATCATTTCAAAAAAAGTTGCAAAGATAGAAAAAGCTTCAAGAACTTTTATCCTAACTCTATCCAACAAAATCTGTAGGCTGAAAACCAGGTGTAATGGGGGGGAAAACATGCAACAGTCACTGGATGTATACTAGCTGATGAATTCAGATACTTACCAAAGACCTTTTTGTTTGTTTTCAAAATGAACCATGCAATTTTTCCTCTCATATGTTAAAATCCAGAATATTTGTAGACATGAATCCCCAAGCGGTTTTGGGAATAACTTCAGTATTGTGACATGCAGTGGTCTACACAAATAGTTTTAGAAGAAGCTGAAAGAGGAGCCTCCAACACCAAGCAACAGAGAGAGCACTTTGTAGTTTTGAGTGCTCTCACCGCAGCAGGGGCCTCTGAGGTGGTCAAGGTGCATCTTTTTTGTTTATTTTCCATGCAAGCATACTAAAAAGGGCTACACATCTTTTATACTCTCCAATTACTTTGGGAGAGCAAATATTCTGTGTTTTGTATTCTCCCAGGTATCTCAAACCTCAGAGACTCTGATACTAGCCCTGACTTTTCCTTCTTACACGCATAAACATAAATACAAGATACTCTTAGAGCACAGTCTGTAACCTAGCCTATGTTTACTATGTGATCTCTACTTCTGTGGAACTTCTGTACAACTGGCTTAATCTCCCTCTGTGGCTAAGTTTAAGTTTCATTATTTGCCCAGAAGTAATGAAGCAGGAGGAAATACTGAAACAAGTATGCGTATGAGGGAGGGTTAACAGCATGATAGCTAAGCCACTGAGAATGGTGGGGAGGAAAATAATTTTTCTTGTATACCACAAATATTAGCTACAAAAAAAGAAAAAAAGGAAAAACTTACTTTGACAAATATTGCCCTGAAGTGATATTCCTTTCATCTGTGTCCATGCAATTCATTGTACTTGGAATAAGAGCTAGTTCAGGTTGAATCATGCTGGCTGCTGCTACAGCTCTTGCTACCAGCTCCATTGCATCCTGTACGTAATGCTCAAAGACTGAGTGTGTTGTCTTGCCATGAGCAATGAGACCGAGAGGCAAACCTTCTGTCCTCAGTTCTTCCACATTCTGTGAATCCCCAATAATCCAGTGAAGTTCTGGAGGCATCACACCAAACTGGGTGGTTATTTCAAAAATCCTCCGTGTTTTTTCCATGTCACATCCAAACATCACCATGGTAGATGTTGTGTCTTTGATGCTCTCCATGTAAAACTGTAAGTAGTTCAGAAGGTCACTGGTTGAAGTGAGGTTTGCTGTGATGTTTATAATGGATCCTAGATGGAACTTGGAGCTCTGTTGTGTGAGGAAGAGAAAATCTGTGATGTTCCACTCCTCCTGGCATAGCATCAGGCTGAAATTGTACCAGTTGTTCATCGCAAGGATCGAGAAAGTGACATCAGCATCAGAACTCAGTGAGTTCTCTAAATTCATCTGTAGGTGAAGGGGATTCTGTAGTTAAAAACATGAAAGACAATTGATCAGAAATACGCTAGACCCAAAGTTAATGAGTTTGCTTAATTTTTATTCACTCATTTAGTTCAAAGTAATCACCTGTCAACCAAAAGAACTGTATGAGAAACAGGGGAACTTACACCCGCCCAGTCTAAATGGACTGTTGATTCTTGGGCTTCCTCGGCTAGCGTTTGAGTCAACCTCAGTAGACTCTATGGAGTATGTTTCCAAGAATCTGTATTTTTTTCAGTCCATTTGGACTTTGGGATTTCTTGGCATTCTCAAGCAAAGATTTCCCTGCTCTCCTGACAGAGGTATGAGAAGGTATGCCCTTACTGTTCAGGTTCCACCCTGGTGTTAACATTCAAATTCAATGGATGCTGACAAGTTCTTTGGTAAATAATAAGAAAAATACAGAAGATCTCTCAGTCGTTTTTATTATCTCTTTTTTTTTTTTTTTTGTAGTTTGGGGCTTTTTTTACACAAACACATGAGTAACCTAATTAAACAGATCACAGGCTACAACCAATGCACATCACGTACTGCCAATAAAACATGAGAAGATTGATTCTTTGGTAAAGGACAAGTTACCGAAGGCACAAATGCTAAGATATGCTGCCTGTGATTTCTGAGCTGGAAAATATTTGATAAATGAGTATTCCGTACTCTTTTTTTCCACATCATTGATGATATAACAGAACTTAACCTGTTACGTTTCTCAACACCGTTGCCCTTGGCTTTATCTTTTCCAGAAAAGGAGGAAGGATGTAAGGCCAATTAATCTGTTCTCTTAACGTAAGTATTTCTTCCTTTCTTATTATTTGATCCATAAACACTTTTCCCTTACTCTTATTCCTCCCTCTTCCCTAGTCCCAAAAATAAAGTTAAATTTTATAGACTTAGTAAGGAAGAAAAAAATTAAAGAATTCAAGCAATTTCTGGCATTTTGCTGTGAAATAATTCTCTGCTCTACCAAAATGTTTCTATCAGGCCTTCAGCTAGCACATTATATACTGTTCCAACTTCTGGTTTCAGCTAAGAACTTGACAGTCTTCAGTGTAGCTTTGCTAAAAAAGTTATTTTTCTTTACACTGGCATTTGATTCCAGCCATGTGAATGTTCAAAATTACTTAGGATGTCTATTTCAGTGCATCTTCTGGTTTGTGAGATCTTTGTTGTGATTTTATGTCAACATTTGTCTATATTCATGCCCCCTCAAATTATATCTTATCCTACAGAGGTACCTGAATTTTATCTTTCTATCCATTAAATTACTAAACACTTAAGGTCTGTTCTTCATTCTCTTACATTTTCAGTAGTTAACGTATTATATGTAAGAGGGGTCAAACCTTTACTGTGTTTAAAGTTCATATAAAATGCTGTCATTTTGATTTTAATAGTATTTTACTGTTCACTATAGGCTCTGGCTGGTATGGATCTTAGAAATGTCATTCTGAATTTGGAATAATATGATAATTGCTCACAATCATTTACCAAAATAAAACTCTGGGCTCCCCAATACAGATGTAAGGGGTGGAATGAGAAAAAAAAAACAACTGAAGAGCTAAACACCATTTATAAGAAGGAAGCTTTCATTGTGTTAATTTTCAGTTACATGAACTCATCATCTGTTTTCCAGATCAGATCATTTAAATTCAGAGGCTGATAAAGAGAATACTGTAACTGAAGATGCTCTCAGCTCTTTTTGTTCTCTCTTAGGTTTGATACCTGTGGCCATTTTTTACACAGACACATGAATAAGCTAATTAAATAGATCACTGTCCACAATCGATGCACATCATGTACTGCCAATAAGACACAAGAGGATTGACTCTTTGATAAAGGACAAGTTCCTGAATGCACAAGAAGCTAAGCTGGGCAGACTCTGCAAGTTCTATGCTGGAAAACGTTGCCTACGAATTAAAATACATGGACTGAGCATAATATCTGGGTTTCGGAAGCTGATTTGAATAAATCAGTCTCTGCAAATTAAATCACAACAGATTTCTTTTCTGAGGTTATGAGATGATCAAGTAACTTAACTCTAGTTTGTCTCTCACTGCAAATAGAAGGGAGTAGAAAGGATTTTCCTTGTGTCCTCTCTGTCCAAGATCAAGTAAAAGTATGAACACTTTTTACATGATGATTTGCCTCCAATCAGCAAAACTTTGCAAGCCTATTGGCTTAGTTAATTTGAGTTAGAGAAGAAATTCAGTATACACAGAACATTTTGCATATATAAATGATAGCAAGCAACCTGGCCATACCTGTACAAGGAACAGCAAATGTTTTCAGTATATTCAGAAGAATAACATCCCAAGCATAGTATTATAGCTATTATGGTATAGGCGAAGGTATAAAAAAGAATCTATTGGATGCAGAACAACAACCATGCGCTGATGAGTGACACAAGTTAGCAATAACAACTCTGTCCATACTGTTAAATAAAGCAGCACCAGGAAACAAATGAGCATTTGTACTGCTTAAGTTTGTCCCTGTTCTGGTTTTGGCACATGCCTATTAGGTTTCTTATACCATGCACTGGCAGTTTGGGTTCTAGCACCTTTCGGAGATCACTCCCAGTAGGGAGTATGGATAAGACTGCATGCGACTGGCTCTCCATCTTAACCCGCAGGTTTAGATCTTTGAAGACCTCTGTGTCCTCATGCTAAACCCAGTGCATATGCACAGTTTCACATACACAAAACTGCTTCTGCTTGTCTACAGCACAGTTCTTCCTGTATTAAAACACTTTGAACTGATAAAGATACACAAAAGGTAAAAATTCCACCTTAGGGTCACTGGGCATTACACTGGGCCCTGAGCAAACGTAGCGCCAAGCACACATAGTCCAGGGAAGGTGAAACTCTGCCTCAGGGCCAGAAAACTGGACGTAATTTTACTCATCAGTGCAGGTGAAGGCAGTTTCCAACTGACTTGGTATTCTCAGGTGCAGGGCTAGACTATCCTATAGCACTGCAGCCATGGGCTTAACTCCTCAGGAGCTCTAGTGTTAGTCCCTGCCTTATGTGCAACATGCTTGGATGTGTCAACGTGGTCCAACAGACTGTTACTGTATTCAGACACTGCTCCTCAGTGAACAGGGATGGATTTGGAATAACCTGGCTTAGACTGAGCCTGCGTTTAAAAGTGCTTCTTGGTGTGAAACCATTTGTGCTTCAGCTGTCACTTTCAAAAGCCCACAGGTGCATCTATGCGAGAACTTATCACCACTGTGATTTATTAACTGCTAAATTCCCTGTTAATGTGCTTGAAAGGTAAACATTCAGCCCTGAAAAAGCAGCAGAGTCTGTTTTCTTTATTCAGTGTACTGGGATTGCAGTCTTCAGAATTTTTCTGATACAATAATATACATAAAATTCAGTCACCAGGCATCTGTCTTCTGCTTGATTTTCAGCTAATTCTCAGCCCACCATGCAAAACCCCTGTAGATGTTGGGGAGGACAGCAATTAATGTTTGCTTTATAGTGGGACTTGCAGGGGGATGCTTGATGGGCCATGTTGTTTCACATCTCAACCACGAAGAACTCTCTCTGGCCTCATCTAGAGAGTGGTTGGTTGACTTCACCAGTTTTATATACAAAAGAAGAACCTTTTAGGAAAGGATGTAGAGATGTTTGGAGATGTTTGGATTTAATACCTTCCTAATTTTATTTTGAAAGGTTTATTTGTCATTTGTAGGATGCAGTTGAACATATAGGCCCTGAAAAAAATTGCACAGAAGTCACATACAGCCTTAGATGCTACAGCGTTCTTAATGCTTTTACATATTTTTATTGATTTGTCTTTCTTTAAAATAGACAATTACTGCTTTTTAATGAGGAACTTCCAAAATTTGTTTATTCAGTAGTAATCACTGAGACAGCATAATTCCATAGTAAAGGCTTTTGACAACTTAAATGATAATTTAGATGTGTATAACTTTGTACTTATCATGGAACAGAAGATTTATGAGATAGTGTATTGAACAGTGCCCATCCATCCTTACTAAAGTTCTTAGGCAAACTCCTTCATTATCTCACTTTGGAAATTAGTAAAATTTGACTATTTCAGTCAAACTGTCAATTAAAGCTCATATGGAAATACAATTGCTTTGTTTATATTTGACTCTAAGCTGTCATTAAAGATGATATGACTTGCATCAGTTTTTCTTCAAATTACACGGACAATTAAACCTCATAATGTTAATTGTGATTATCTTTAATAATGTGTTTGTATTTACATAGTATCACTAGCAAAACCATTTTCTATGTCTATGAGAGCTTAATTTTTTATTGCACATTACTAGCTCCTGTTTTATAAACCAGTCATGATCAACTGACTTCAGTGTTTACTGGGTAAAGAACAGGCCTCGAATCCTTAATTTCTGACTAATCACCTTCGGATCAGATACCAACATTCTTTCCACTGACTTTCAGTGGGCTTTGGACCAAGCCATTCATGGAATATTAAGCTTTACATGGTCTGATGTATTTCACTCCCGTACATCAGCAGAGATTGTAACGACTGACTTGCTTTCTGCATCCCAACCAGAGCAGTTTTACAGTTTCATTGCCTGAGACACCTGAGATAGCAGGTTCATTTAACAACTGAAACACGACTTGCATTTCATTAATGTAGTATTTTTCAAGCCTCCATTTCAGTAGTCTGTAGACCCATCCTTAGCCCTTGTAAATCTTGTGAGCGTGAACACCTGGAGCTGGACTGACTTACACCCTGAAGGATCTGGCCATTTCTCTCTTCAACCAAATTTGTAATGCTAATTAGGCATGGTCACAGGGACATTTTATTTGACATTATGATAGCTTCATTAGTAGAGTTAAAGGCATATATGTGAATATTCTTTTGCTAACTGTGTAAACGTAAATAATATACAGAAAATATTATTCCCCTCTGACTCCTGGGGGAAAAGGCAGTGTTCAAATATATATTTATGATAAGAAACACAAAAGAGAAAACAGGCTGTATAATTACAGCAGAGAAAGCTCCACTGAGGCAAACAAAAAAAGTGCCTTCTGGCTTACAGTGCAACTGTGGGGACTCACAGCTTCACAAACACAGCTAAATAGCAGCTGTGAGCAAGCTGATGCCGCAGCTTCAAAAACTGGGAAGCTCTTCCTTCCATGGTCAAAATTACAAAATTTAGGCTTAAAACCCAGTTCCCTAAAGGCTACGGGCACATCTATTGCTTCTTCCTTTCATGCCATGAAAAAAAGATGCTATGAAATGTTATTTTATTTTCTTAGTATCTGCCTTACTGCTGAAACTGCAATGCTTCAAGAGGGATTCTGTGTTGGCAGCTGAGAGACCCTGTGAAGGACTTTGGATGGAAGGTCCTGCCACCCTTCCTGACCAGCCACTGAGCTGCCTACTGTACTGCATCCCAGTCGCTGAGCGGTCCACCTGGCAGCAACAGAGGAGAGCTGTGCACGTCTACCTCCAAGCTGCAGTGAGAAACCTCCTCTGCCCACGGTGGACACTGTGGTCAAGAGGCTACGCACCCGCAGGTTCCTACAGCACAGGGTGAAGCATCCAGGTTTTCCTCTCAAAATCCATCCTGCATCTTCCACTGAGATACAAGCAGTGCGCAGGGCTGGCATGCATCCCTCCTCTCCCCTGTGAAGAGCACTGAGAGCTGGGCCTGGGTGTTGTGCTGCTCTTGGGCTCTCTCCTGGTCCCAGCTGAACCCCCAGAGCCTTGTCATGGATGTCAGTAAGCGTTAGATTTGGCTCCTAGGTCTTCATCCAGCAAAATGCTTAAGCATCTGTTTAAACAGCAGCATCAGTATGATTAAAAATACCAGAAGTATGTCTCTTCTGCTATTTAGACTTTTGGTTCTCTGAGGAAGAAAATCCCAGACCTGCTTTGGCCCAAAAAGAGGAGGACGATTTCATGAATTCCTCCTTTCCTGTCTTGCGCATCGGTCTCCACATACAGACCTGTCTGACCAAGACTGTAATTTGAAACAGGGTAGATCCCTATACTAAAGGCTATTTTTTGCAGGTGGTTTAAAAGCTTCTGAAAAAGAAAAGCTAGCTTAGACTACCCAGAGCTATTCTGATTCCTGCAGCAAAAGAAGCCTGGCATCCATCCAGACAATGCTTTCAAGCAGATTCTAAAAAGGCACTCACTGTTGCTTTTAAAAACCACAAAACCACAAGAGTTAGATTAATTTAAGTCTTGACTTATCTGTCCTAAGAATGTTTTCTCTCATTAGACCAGACAGTCAAGACTTGCTATTGTTTAGCATCTCTAATACCTAAATACAAAGATCCAAACTGATCTGAATATGTACAGCTCTCTACAAGGTCAAAGAAGCAATATAAAATACGAACTTTCAGCTCTTCTTGGAAAGTAAGACCCATTATTTATCTTGATAGCCATTTATAAATTATCGTAAGTAATACTACTTCAAAAACTTCAAAATGTTCTTTGCTCTGGGAGAAAAAAAAATCCAACATTTAAAGTTTGACAAAGAATATTTCATACAGATGCCAAGAGCCAAAATAGTTTTCCCTTCCTTAAAATTTGTCATTATAATTAAAAAAAGTCAGACGGTTGCTAATACAAATAGATCAGGGAAGCTGCAATATTTTTCTATGATAGGCTTTCCTCCATCATTAAAATGACAACAGAAAACTACAGAGAACCACCTCTGCTCCGTGGTACACTTCAAATGGGAGAGAGATGGCTGGGTCCACGTCTGTGAGTATTGCTCCCAAGTGCTACAGTATTGTAATCAATGTCTGCAAAGGCCTTGCAAATGTTTGGGTAAAAGATGCCAGGAGATACTGAGTGTGAATATTAGCCACAATGGACAATTTGTTAGTGCATGGTATTATTTTCTAGAAGCTCAACACTGTCATGGAATCAGGTTGTCACAAGTAAGTGAGCACTTGCCAACAAGAGCAATGAGATCTTGGCTACCTCTACCCCAGGTTTTCTTTCTAATGCCAAGTAACACATTTCTTTACAGCTGGTCTCATCTACACTGTCATGTTTGTGAGCAGGATTTCTTGTTTGGTGTTCGTGCTGCAGCTACCTCATTACAAACCTTCCCACACTTGTAAAGGATGCAAAATACAGTGGCTGTTCCGCCGAGGCGTATCTTTTGGAGGTTCCTCTGAATGCCACTATAAGCCTGAATGGTTGGAGAATAGCATTTAGCAGAATTTAATTCTTCCTTTAAGGAGATATTGCATTCAACTAACTCAAAGCTCTTCAGCAGACTGTCTAGGGGTGTTTGTGTGCATTTCTGTTGAGAAGCACCTCACAAACATTGCTGCTCTTCACATCTTGGCCATCAGTCAGAAGGGCTCTGTTTTAAAGTGACTGCAAAGGAGGCAGTCTGAGTTTTCCCACGCGTGTTATCCAGGCAATGTACAGGGGAAAGGCTTTTTCCCCCAGTTTTTGGCTCATGGCAGGGCAGGTAGCAATTCAACTTTTGATAGCAGCAGGGCGAAAGCCATGGCAGCAGAGAGTGCATGCACTTCGGGCGTGCTGAGATCTGCCGCCTTGGTCCTGGCACTTCTGATGTCTGAGGTGCAATGCAGGAAGATCCTGTTGTTGTAAAGAAATTCTGATAACACACCGGTGATGCTGTTTTAACTTGAAGAAAATTATGTAAGTAGCTACCGGAGCACTCTGTGTGTGTGTCTGCTAATGGAAGAACTCTTATTAGTCTTTTAAGAGTGATTACTAATGACCCTAGATCAAGGATATAGGTGTGATCGGGCTGCAGTAATAAAGTGCTACTTGCATTACCAAGAAATCACAGTTCAAAGGCTGCTGAAAAAACCAAATGGGGTTGTATCAAAGATCCCCAGAAGTGCTATCGCAAGATGACAGCAGAAGCCTTAACATTGAAAGCACAGCATGGCACCAGAGGTGCCAGAGCTAAAAATCACAACTCCGCCAATGGTCAGCTACTAGGCCCTAGGAGATTGCAACCTTGGGAGCTGAGTAAAACTGGGTTTAGGGAAAGCAAAGAACAAGTATCCAACATGCAGTATGTATCAGATACTGCAAATGTGGATATAAGGCAGAACTGCACACAAATGAGGAACTAGCAAGTAAATACAGCAGACATGCAGACAGCATTAACAAACATATAAAAGTAACAAAAATCAAATGCAGAGGAGGAAAAAACACTGCCATCAACATAATACTCCTCCCTTTAGAAGTCTTGGGGCACAGACAACTTGCAACTAACAAGCCCCACTCCCTCAAAACACACACACACTTGGTCTCTCTCCCTAAAGAAGATTTGTGATGCTGACCTCAGGACCCAGAGGTGCACGGAAGGGTGAGCCCAACATCTGAGAAAAGAGATATGGGAACAGCATGTATGACAATTTGAACTGTATCATTACTGAGAATGGGCTGTGGTACTTGGATAATTTGCCTCCAAGTGTTCGCATCACTGGGACCAATTAACACTACTTTGATAAGGCTGCTAGGACTTTAATTAGACTAACAAAAAATTCTTGGCTTCACATATGGAAAGGGTTTCTCAAGTTCATGTTAATTGCATGTGGTGTTTGCTCTTAGGCCTTGCTCTTGAGGACTACTGATAACACAGTGCAAAAGCCAACAGAGAATTTGGCAACCAAGGCTGTAATTACAATGTACATTGCCAAGCATTGCTCCACACTGGACTTCTTGGCATGTCACCCCGGCCAGGCTCCTCAGTGTAAAGGGCTCTTGCAATGGCATTCCCATCCTTGCCCTGTTAGAGCAGCTTCCACTTCCCCATCAGCAAGATGGACATGTTGCAGTGCAACACTAGAAAATTCTACTCTTTCACAAGCACAACAGGCTATGAGTACACTTTCTGTACTACGTAGTTTTTTAGGCATGAACAAAATTCTGGCTGAACAAAAAGAAATTAATTCTGGAAGAAAATGTAGAATATAAGGAGAGGGTACATGGAGAAGGCTGATTCATGTTATGTAGGTAAAAGAAGCTTGATCCCATTTTACAAAAGCAGCTATTGTCCTCTGATATGCACCCAGTGTAGACAATGGAGCATTTACTCCAATTAGATTTCGCTCACCATTAACACCTTCAGCAGTGAATACAATCTGGAGCACCATCTTCACTCACCAATCCAATTCCAGCATGGCTTGAAAGTGTCTTCAACTCTTCATGAGCATTTGCATTCCCCATACCCTCAGTACCTGTGCCCCTGCGTCTCATTATTTTTACAAATGACTATGTGCCTACCAATAGGCTGTGCAACCCTATCTGGTGTTCGCAGCTCAGCAGAATGAAACTACATCATTTGACCTTGTAGACAAATGGGGTAGGAGGTGGCAAATCAACAAAGAAACCATCCCTGTTAATCCCGAGCCAATGCCTTGAATGACATTCAGGATGTGGAGTGCAGGGCTGTCCTGCTGCAGGCAGCACCTCCAGGCACAGGACAGCCCTGGATGCTGTGGGACCCCCTGCACTCCTTGCAGGTCACTGGGTGCTGTGGACAATGACTAGCAACCAAGTTAGCTTCTTCGTCTCTACAGGTCCCTGCCTGTCAAGAGAAATACCCACAGGTTGTGCTGCATGAAGTTATGCACAGAGCAGTCACTGAAATGATAGCTGTCTATGGCAATATAGAGTGGGAGAAATTAATGCTGATGCATGTCCCGTTCCTCAGAAAGCCAGCACCAGCTCATCACTGCATCCTTTTCTGCTGGGCCTTGCTCTGAGCATGTTCCACAGGATTAATTTTACCTACAGGTGCATTTTGCTCTATATCGATTTTTTGTATGAAAGAAAGCTGAGAATTAAGCTTGCAAGACTGATCTCTTAACTCTATTAAATGAGGCCAGGGTAGATTAAGTTAGTGGTTCAACTTTCTGCGGCTAGATATTTAAATCATGGCTCTAAGGTGAATTCTTGTGTGTACTCTCTTCGCTTAAAATCAGGAACAGAATTTAAATATTTCCACTTGAGGTTTCTTATTTAATACACCAAGGATTTAATTATAAAGAGGGGAAATTAGAAAAAAAGAGGTATAATTGGCTCTCAGGGCAGGGGGTGAGCATGGGAAAAAAAATTTAAAAATCAAACATCTCTTTTAAAAACAAATACAGTCTGCATGCAGTGGGGCAGGGAGCTGACAGAAGAGACTGGCCACCCAGACATGCCATCCCAAGCAGCCATGAAATGCCACTTGCTGCCTGCCCAAAGTCCATGATGCTGCTCCCCGGGGCAGGATGGTCTCATCCTGCATGGGCATCTTTGCCTGGCTGGGCACCTTTTACTAACCGCACCAAGCAGTGAAGCTACTTTCCTCAGCAGGAGGCAGTTTGTTTGCCTAAGTAATAGTTTAAGGATAAGTGCTGCTCAACACTAGCAGTTGTGGCAGAGGGAAAAAACAAATAAACTGGGAGGTGTGATGTTTGTTACCTCCTATCTATTTACTGTGTTTCAACAGAAGACAAGAATCTGACTTTTGAAAATGCAGCAAAGCCTAGTGGCTTATATTCACTGTCATTTTTTTAATCACTGCTCCCCATTTTTCCTTCCCAATCCTGAATTAATACATTGTCATTAAAAAATAAACAAACAAACCAACCCCAAAAGACAACTGTACAATTTAGAAGTTCTGTGGCAGTGTTTGCAAATTGCTTTTCTGGGCATGCAAAACACAAAATAAGGCATGATTCTGTAATCAGGAGGTGCCTACCCTCCGCCCTCAAAGGCAGCAGCAGAGTTTCCAATAAAGCGTATAGCAACTAACCACAAAAGTGTGTGACTGTGCAGAGCCCGTTACCAAGGCATGCAGGGAGCAGAGGAGGAGGAGGAGGAGGAGGAAAGGACTCTGGCCGGCTGTCTAATATAAAAACTGACTGATCCGGTTTGAAAACCCTGCCTCATCTTGTGCTCCTTTTGCCAGCAAACCCCTCTCTGTAAAGTGGGGATAACCCCCTCTGCAGTGCCCTGGGGGGTACAGATCACCACTGTGGCAGGACCAAGCTTCTTGCCGCTTTGTGAAATGGCTCTCTGCCCATCTTAAGGCTTAGAGCAAGATAAATATTTCACACTGTTTTACACAGGGAGGGATCAGAGGGGGGAAAAAAAAAAAAGAGGTTAAGTCACACGCCTTGGAGAATATACCAAGATTTTGCCAGAAGGAGAATCTAGGGCTCAAATCTCCTGTTCCTTCCCATGCTACACTAGAGCTGCCTTAACAGATAAAAGAACGTGGAAAGTAACAAACAGCCATTTATTGTATGGGTTATTGTTAAATAATCAGGACCCCATGTCTGCAAGCATTTGGATACTGTGAGTTCCCCATTAGTTTTAAGTGGATAAACAACTTACTAATTATCCATTGTATTCCAAAAGAATCCTGGGTACACAGTCATGAAATTAGTAGTAGCTTCCTTACTGTAGTAGGTATTTCAGAGCAGAAAGTGGTTTACAGGAAGTACTGTGGAGGGGCTTCAGAGAATGTATCAAAAAACACTGTCTGTGCCTGTTTCATCCTTTGATTTATAATGTGCAAGATCATTAGGTGAACATTTACAGCTCCTAGTTGTGACTCAATCTTCTGCTCTCATCTAAATGCTTGACCAAAAATACACAATATCATCACCTCTCCATTATGCACAAATATTTGCACAGATTACTGCTACCACAGTTTCTTTTACTGTACACATAGCATGGACATTTAGACCAACAATGAAGTGATTGCACAGAGCTTGTAAATCACTATAAAATACGAATGATACTTACTAATCCCTTGCTTGTACTGAGTTTACACTCAGTGGAGCAGTCATAACTGATACTTCATTGGCCTTAAGCAATGGGTCCATCCATATGCATGTAGTATGTGATCGTGGGCACAGACTGAAGATAAAAATGCGACCATGCACACTGGGAAAAACAGCATGCCATGCTTGATGGGACCATCTGGCTGTACTGAAGATTTGAACTGGTGTCTGACACCATCACTCGCCAGAACCTAGCACTAATCCCAAGGCATTGGCACTACCCAATTCTCTTTTCCTTTGGCTCTGCCTGTGGCAAGTGCAGTTGGTCCCAGCATCATGCTGTTAGGTGTAGCTCATCAGCCTTCCCCTGTAGATCCCTTTCCTCCTGCAATAGCATAAAAGCACCATATGGACAAATCACTACTGGTGGCAATGGACCCCGACAACCATCTGGGTGCAGCAGCTCTACCATAAAGAGCGAGTTTTTTGCCTTACAGCCTTCCCTCCTTTTTTGTTGTGCTGCTGGTGCTCCATGTGCAGCCCCAGGGGCAAGCTCTGCAGCAGAGGCCAGCACTGCACCTCTGGTCAGGCTGGAGAGCTACATAAACTGCACAGAGTTGGAAAAAAATCTGGAAATCCATACTGCATCAAACAAATACAAGATTTTCCTCTGTTAATGAGAAACTCAATAGCATACAGACAAAAATAACTCAGCATACTACTCTTAATAGCAAAATCTTTGGTGGCAGGGAAGTTTAATATACTTTTTACCCATTTAGAAAAAACTAGTGAAGAGTAGCTGGACAAACTGTTGTGATGAAATAAAATACCAAATTTACTTCATTGTAAAAAAAAGTTCTTCATCCTACCTATTTATGCAAAATCTTATTTCTACTATTTACGTTTCTTGAGGGAGAAAGGGAAAAATACGTTGTGGCAGGTTAATAGAGGTTGGCTTCATTTATGAGAAAGTAATGAAAGTAACAGCAACACTTTAACAGGCTGGATGTTATTGATGGGAAGAATGCTTTGCAGCATGGAAATGAGGGGAAAGGCCTTTACAAATCTAGTTTTCTTTCCAATACTCTACCTTCTCTGCTGCATTTTCTTTGAATTTCCACTGCCTCCATATCCTCCTCTTATAAAATAATGTATCTCCTCCTTCAAGTTATGTAGGGTTTGCACAACACTGTGACAGCTGAAAACCACTACACTCATTGCAAAACACCAATTACCCAAGTACTTTGTGTATGTATTTTTTAAGAGTTTTGTGCTTTAGGATCTGGTAGGGCTGCACGTTTCTGTGAGTCAAAAGGCTCTCAAATACTCCAAAACAAAGGAATCAATAAACTCTTGTCTGTCCTTGAGCTTCCTACAGACATACGAGGCATTTTCTTCCTCACAGCTCAGCTCTTCCTGCCCTGGCCCATGTGACGACATGTATGGATGCTATGCTCTCCCTAGGTCAGTTCTTTAACCATGACATCAGCAGATGGCTGATGAGTGATCGCAGCTGACGAAGAGGCCCTCAGCTCCTGGTAATGAACTCTACCGGCATTTCGACACACTTGGGCAGCCAGACTAAGCTCTCTGTGGGTAGGCTGGGTGCAGCTGGGGCAAACAGCATCTTTATTTGCATAGCTGCAAATCCAAAAGCATCAGATGTATTAACGGATCTGCCTGCATATGACTGCCCTCCTCTGCACTTCGTGGCTTATAAACTCTCAAAGCACAGCAACTGTAACTTGTTTTGAATGGCACCTCATTCATTGGAGCCACCATTCTTCCTACCGCCTTCACCAGTCCAGTGTTACAAACTAGTATCACAGTTCAGTAAGGCACTACCAGTTCTATGGACTAGAAGAAATAACATTTATGAATTTAACAAACAAGACAGAAGTTATGAATTTAATGATCTGTGAGCCAATCTTGAGTTATGCAAAATACTTTGAGTTAGGTATTCACAAAATTGCTTCAGCATAATTGTCAATGCATGCATTGTTTACAAACAGCTCGCACAAACTACTTAGTGTTAATCATTTGTTCCGTGACATAGTTAGTCATGCACTATTTCTGCTTCTTGAGTGGGTGATTGTATCCTCCTAAAGGAGAGGGTAAGAACCAGCAAAAATGAAGTACGCCCCAGGAGCTTAACATGGATAAGCGCTTCTGATAAAATATGAAAGCGTCATGTCTCACTAATCTCAGCAAGATGTTTGCGTCTATCCATCTCCATGCAAATAATCTGCGATGACGCTGCAGAGTCTAGTGAACCAAGCCTGGGGACGAGGAATTCACACGGACTATTTTTGGTGCTGTGATTCTTTTTAACTCTCTGAACAAGGGGAAGTGTTGCAGGGGAGTATCTAATTCCCCCAGACAACCTGAAAGGAAGGGATGACAGACCACCGCTCCTATGAGTTTGCCAAGAACATATGACCAAAGCTGTTGTCTCTCTGCAGGAAACACTACTGCTTCGGGGAGAGAGAACCTATAACAAAAAAAATCACAAAAAAATGCATATTCCCTGAAGAAATAACAATGCTCAGTTTTCTCTGTTTACATAATGCCAGCACTTGAATGCAAGTCTTGGTCAGTTTTCCAAACGATAAATTACACTTCTACACAGGTCAGTGACCTGGGATGGAACTAAAGACGGTGAAAAACTGTAAGCTCTGAATTTTGTTGTAATAGTGCTTTGAAATTTTTGCATCAACACCAAGGCTGCACTGCCCTTCTGAGCAAGGGAACAGAAGTGCTCTGTAAACTTCCCTGCTTAAAACCCTTTACCAGGTACCACACAGAACACCAGGATGTGGAGTGAAACGGCCAGCCAGTTGTGAGAATTGAAGGGAGAGAGGTTTGCTTTTCTTTTCTGAAAGGTAAGTAATGTTTGGGGACCACTCTTAAAATGACTGAAGATTTCATGCATGCTTGGGCATATTGATTGACGAACATGCGGACGGTTAAACTGGGGACACACACACACCAGGCAAAGAGGTGTGAAAGCTGCTGGAACACCACTGTCCAAGCTCATGATGAAGCCAAGGGGAATCACCCACCAGGAGCAGCATCGGTCTCCTGGCCCACACCGTGGGACTGCAAGCACTGCTCAGGTCAAATAAAGTCCTCTGCAAAAAAAGATTTTGTGCACAGCAGGGAACTTGTTCTCTGGGTTGGCTGTTTCTTCCCCTCACTGCTAATCACTCTTAAAACAGATGGATGCCGCAGCACGACACAACAGCTCCAATGGCAACCCCATCGTCCTCACGTCGAGCAGCGGTTAAACATGCCCACATGCAGCACGTCATTTACAGAGAGCGGATGGCTTGCTGCTGATTTTGACAGCCTTGGACAACTTTTAATCTTCCAGAGGGAACCTCTCACAAAGCAAAGAAATTCAGCTGGACTTCTCTATGCCTGGACTGGTAGATCAGTAACTATTCCAGTACTCAGCCCAATGTATTTTCCCCATACGTTTTTAACTGCGTGGGAGAAGACTGAATTTCCCATTTGAGTCCCCTGTTCAATGGTCAGATTGCATACTCATTTCTCCCCCTATTACTGATGATAATAAGCTATTTTGCTGCTTATTATTCTCTAATAAGATTGTAATAATTTTGTATGACTCTCGGAAGACATGCATTTGCTCTCACAGTGCTGGCATAGTAAGGATCCACAAAAAGATGAATTATCTGAATTATTCTTGATCTTAGTCAGTGAATAGCTTTTTACAGATTTTTAAGTGAAGGGAACTCTCTGGTGAAAATGAGGCAAAGTCAGGTAAAATTAAAGGTTAAAGTTGATAGCAGTGTTAAGTTCGCTTGTGAATAGTTTTAATACCACAGCAACAAGCCACAGATCCTGTGGGCCTAGTTCCCCATCCTAAGCACAGCCATACCACACTTAAATGAACAGGAAGTCTGAATATACTGGTTTGTTTTTTTAATGATGGCAATTGCACCACAAACAACACATAGATACTCACATGAATGAAATTATCTGCTTCAGCTGTTCTTGTCCTCCTCAACATTTGCTTTTCTTGAACATTCCAGTAATCAAATTACACTAGAACAAATACTCATACAAAACGAATAGCAAAACCGAACACTTGCAGTATTCGCAAGTTCCAGCTTCCAGGTATATCTCCAACTCCTCTGTTTATCAGATTGGAAGAGGAAAAAAAAAATCATGTAGTTTAGCCAAGCAACCAAAACTGTATTTCAAGCTGGTCCTTATTCAAAGCCAGTGAAGAAAAAGCAAGCACTTTCATACAGAAGGCTCTGGCATGCAGCTATTCCTAATGCTTATACTGTTCATGCTTGTTCCAGAATTTTCAGGTGGTTTTCAGGCAAAAAATAATGTTTGCGATTATTAGATATATTATTCACTGTGAATTCCCACTTCATTTTCCCCTCAAGGAACAGAAGCACAGTATGATCTGGGCAACAAGCTCCCATTCTCTGTCAAGAAAAGCATCTTTCTTATGCTAATCACGTGGTATGCTGCATCCCACCACAGGTCTCAATTTGCAATTTGTTCTTTTGCTGTAAACCTGTAAGAGTTGTGAATGCCCAAGGAGGACACCGCAGCACAGCTAAATTTCACATAACTACATGTTACATATTTATATGCACTGTCAAAATGGTGGGAAGATATGAAATTGAGTTTCACTGGAATCTAGCAGGCTGAGCTATTTATAAATAAGTGTTTTATTTTTGGTGCTCTTCAGAAAATGTGATGAACAGTGAGTGATGAGCAATTTATGTTGCTGATCATTTGTATCACAATAGAGCCTTGTGGTCTTTTTCTGGAGTAAAGACTCTGTTAATTTAGGATCTGTACTATCCTACAGTGGAAGACAGGACCTCAGAACAAAGACCAATGGGCAAGATTGAGAAAGACGAAATGAGCATGCCACACTGAAAACAGAAGAGGTAGATAATGGTGTAGCTGAAAAAAAATTGAGGGTTCCTAGGGATTCTGGGTATCAATATTCAAAACAGAGTGATCACCCATCTCTCCCTCTCAAAAATAATTCTCAGAGTGAAGGAATTCTTTCGCACAAGTATTCTGCATTGAAGGATTTTTTATTTATAGAATGAAAGATAACGTTGGACAAAATATGGCATAATGAATGTGAAACAAATGCCACTAGCAGGATTACATGTTCTAAAGAGATCTTAGGGGTATAACTAAATGAAAAAAGCAGATTTTAATTAACAAGTGTGTAAGTACCCTGTACTATGTAAATAATTACTGTGTATAGAAAAATGATCATACGGGTGACTGACTAATCATCATTTTGGCTTCCATGTGTCGACTGCTGATGCAAGATTCCTAATCAGAGGCCACAAGAGTATTGTTAACCGTACCAGCCCATCCAGCCTATTTCTATACAGATATATTGTGATACGACATTTTAAAGAGGTAGTTAATAGGTGTTTTTTTTCTCCTCTGAACCTCTGAGGAACAAACACTGATGCCATGTTTTATCATTTCCCCTCCATTAGCTCTGCAGTAGACAATTATACAGATGCCAGTGGGAGTTCGGCATGAGCTGCCTCTCTGTGCGGTGGGAAGGTAGCTGGTAAGCACAGCAGATCATTTGCCTGACACACCAGGTAGTGCAATTGGTTTTGCAGAACTGGCAACAAAAGGCATGTGGGGATCATACAGCACCACTCCTTCTGCGGTCCTGGAGCAAGGAAACACCACTAAATGTCACTGGGGCAGGTTGTGTGCTTGCTGGATGACTGAGGAAAGAGAGATGGCAGAAGAGCAGAGCCTTCCTTCAAAGTATTGCTTGATTTTGTACTCTGGAAATAAGAATAAGCTCCTGGGAACTCCTGTTTGGTAAGTGCAACATGGTGCAATGACAGCTGAAGTTTTCATGTCTCAAAGCTTAAAGCAAAAATAATCAATGCTTTTTGCTTTAACCATTTACCTCCGTGTGCCTCAAGGCTGTTATTGGGTATACGTTTGTCTCCTTGAAGCTCTAAAATTTATCACTGATCACATGCAATCTAAACAGAGGAAACCCAGGCACGCAACTCTTTCCAATGTAGGAGTAAAATCAACTCCATGGTATTAGCGTGGATATTATTCTTACATAAGAAAATGTAAATCACAGCTAAAACAGTTCCAGCACACTCTCGAAACAGGGCAGCTATCAGCTCCACATAAAGGTTAAATCTATTATGCCCATGTTCTGATGTTTATGTTGAGTACAGTAAATTCTTAAAAACAACCGTTCTCCTACACAGAGCTGTTATATATGAGTGAGCCTTACACCCTGAGAAAGTGATATATAATTATGCTTTCATCTAAAATAACACTGGAAAATTATGAAACTGTGAACTCATAACACTGACTTTTCATCTGATTTGCAAAAAAAAGTTCTTTTTAAGCTGGTTTGAGTGAGTACGCTATTAAGACGAGCATAATGTAACTGCTTTATTAGTAGCATCCTTGAGAGAGCCCGGTGCATAATACAGCTGCTCTTTCTGGTTATTAATTGCTATGTCTAATACTTCTTTCCTTGCAACAAATGCAAAACCTAATTTTTAAAATCTCAGTTTATGCTTGAAGATCTACCTCATCTTTTAACTCTGTCGTAATATAAAAAGCCTTGTAAAATGTCTTACGAAGAGCATGGGCAATTATTTCCTTCACAGTCTTAAAGATGCTGGAAGTAGAATAGCATGCCTTTAGGGAAATACTAAGAGTTTAAAATATGCCTGTAGAGCATATTCATAGATTTTTATAATGCATTTCAAATACTTTCCACATTGTAAAACAGGCTTTGGAAACTATCATCACAGATGAAAGCTGGTGAAGAAAAAGTAATAAAAATACTGTAGCAACAAAAGGAAAAAATGGTGTCTGCTTCTGAATTCCCTAACATTTGATTTCTCCTGTATAATAATAACAATCAAACGATCACAGTAATTTCCCCATTTACTGTGCTTTAGTGGCAGCTGAGGGTACTACCTGCGTTTGCCTTCACTCTTCTCCCCCTCCTTCTCCACTTTCCCATCTGCTGCCTGCAGCCATGCAGATTGAAGTGACTGAAACATTTCAGATAAAAGTTAATTAGCCAGCATGCTGCACACCAGATCTTTTCAAACCGGTGCACAGTGGGAACCTTCCAGTCATCTCCTGAGGGTTCTCCCAGCTCACCGCTCCTGCAAGGGTGCAGTCCATTGCGAGGGAGACTCCGTGCAGCAGGGCACATCCGAGAGGTTCAGCATCATCTCTCAACTTGCTGACAAGACACTCACATAGCTCACAGACATAGGGATGGCTGCTTAGCACAGAAGTGGTACACACATGCTTATACCAACAAAGTATATATACACTACAGGGATGCAAGACACTTGTGAATGGCTGTATTGTACTACACTGTGAGGAAATTATACAGTAAGCTCAGGAGTGAGTGGTGAACATCAAGCCTGAACAGAGAGATGTTTTGAAACCCTGTCTACAGTCAAAACCAAGTCCCAAGGCCAGCTGCACATAAACATTTGGTTCCAATGCCCTGCAAAGCTGGCACGTAATAATTATTGTGGTTTATTGTGGTTCGCAGTATGTCATGTCAAGTCCCTCCTCAGTTCTTCATGTAGTTGTTCATGTTTACCAAGAGTAACGCCAGTAGCGTGATCTGACGGCTGTAAAGCACTTGGGGACAGACTGCGAACTTTAGTCACACTGGCAAGGAGTCCCTTGCACAAATGGCTTTGCTTGAGTGTGACTCCCTTAATAAATGAATCATTTATCATTACTGCCTACTCAAGCTTGTATCTTTCTTCCAGTTCTGCTATTATTTCCACCATCTGCACATCCTCTCTCCGTGGTGGTGAGAACCAATTTGGCTGACTGACAAGGTGTTTGGGAAAATGTGGAGACCTTCAGGGCCAGACCAGAAGTAAACAACAGTTGCCGATATCCAGAGCTGCAATCCTGAAGCCACTGTGCCTGAACTTGCTCCCATTTATTAGCAAATCCCCTTTGGGTACCTATTGGTAAGATGCTGCATATATCCAAGCAACCTTGGTCTGTCTCCTGGTGCTCTGAAATACTGACCAGAAGATGTCTGACCCCAGGTGCCGGAGCATCAGGTGGTACTGTGTCCTGAGATGCCCAGGTGCAACTCTCTTCCTAGAATTCTCAGCACCAAGGAGGAAAAAAGGCTTCCACTAATTACACCCACCCACACCAAGGCCTCACACCCTTTTACCAAGAAACCCCTTTGCCAGCAGCAATAAACCACTACCTACCTTTGATCTAATCCCTGTTCCTTTCACTGCTTCCTAGATGTTGGCTTAGCAGTTCCCTGAGAGATCTGCACTAATTTTTTGGGAAATGTGACTCACTGGAAGTAACCATCCTTAGCTAGTGATCAAGACAGCCCTGCTACTTCAGCCCTGACTTGGGCAAGGTGTTTCGCTGTGCTTGGTGATCCTAGCTTTTGGTACAGTGCTTTCATGTAAAATACAGTTCCCTTGTTTTTCTGCTTCTGGAATCACGAAAAGTAAAGAGACAGAGAAGGGCATCTCTGCCTTTTTTTCTCAAGTGAGTTTATTTTCTCCTTTCTGTGTGACTGACATTTATGTTTCTAGTTTCCTTGCATCCTTTTCCTGTTTTCTTCCCTCCCTTTTCTCTGGTTCCTTTCATCTACTCAAAATAAACTCTGCAATGTACAGCTATTGGTATTGCAGTGAGATTTGGTGTACTCTCTTGTTCAATGATCCTTTCCCTCTTCAAAAGCCTTTCAGTGAGACCTACAGAAACATGCCTTTATAGCCCGATTCTTCTTTGAAAGACAAATTTAGATTTTTAAAAGAAACTGTGCCTTTTCCAGTTTTCTGTTAATTACAATAAATACATAAATTCTAGCCATGCTATACCTCGATTTCTTTCACATAAAAAATTTCATGGAAATCCACAGGGGAAAAGAATAGAACACATGAGATAAACATTTTATTTGATGGCTTAAAACTGTAACTAAATCCAACATAGCCTAAAGTTCTAATAGTGTGAGTTTTCAGTATTTCATGGCTTTAAATAGTAAATAACTCATTAAATATACCCTAGATGAGAACATTTGTAAGTAGTCTTTCAGTTTAATGGCAAGCATTGAATTGAGTGACATATAGCATGAAAAGATCCTTGGATGTTTTCTAATTTCCACAGCACTGCTTCCATTTTAGTGGAAAGATCAGGTGCTTTCTCTGACTTTGGTGGACAAATTCTAAGGGGAAGTTATACTGAACACCCCAACTTACATTTCTAGAGTGTTTTCGTTGTTAACAATCTGTTTGGTACCATAATTTTTATATTCATATAGTACCAGCTAGCTAATTGTTTTCAAATTTGTTTTTTTTGACCAAATTTTAACTTAGTAAATAAAGCTAAGTATTCTTTCATGTTTGTTCTGATAATGCACATCATTCAGTAAAGTAATAATCAATGATTTAACCCTGTCATAGTTTAATCACTCATTATCAACATGAGTTTGTGGTTTGTGCAGTGTATTATGAAAGATCTCTTCTAGGTTATGCAGTGAGGAAAACACTGTTTTGTGAATACCCAGAACAGCAAAAAACACAAAAGAAAACATAATGTATGGTACTGAATTCGATGTTAACTCTCCTTTTTCTGCATCACAGAAGCAGCACACTATGAAGAATGAGGAAATCTTGTTACTAGCCAGCTCAGCTATTTTCTCCAGAATCTAGCATGGTAACATGAGTACAGCAAGGAAGGAGACTAATAAACAAATGTACATCAAACTACAAAACAGGTACCTTTGCTTTTGAGCTTTCATATCGATTCAATATAGATACTTGTTTTCCATTTATGTCGGAATTGTCTACTGACATAGGATTCAACTACAAAAATTACCTTCCCTCTACCCCTTTCCCAAATCTTAACTCTTCACCATCCTTTTCAAATGGAATTAATATAGCTGAAAACAAAACAGAATTTATAAAGTTGACTAAGTGATTTTGATAAAACTTGACAGAACTGGATGTACTTCAAGAATAAAGTGATCATTGGCATAATTTTATTTAACGATTCCCAGAGTCAGATACCTTAAATAATTACAGACTCAGTGCACATTCTAAATCTGGGTAATAACCCCTTGGTGTATTTGAGATAGATTGCTCACTGTTGACTTGAAGCCACTCAAATGAAGAACCTCTGGTGTATGCATTTCAAATAAAGCTGCACTATCCAGTTTCAAGGCTATAGTACTTATATCCCTCTAACTTTAAAATAAGCAGACATTCAAACTGCAGCATGCCCAACATTTTCTTAAATAGTAATTGCCAGGAAAAGAAAAATGTACAGAAAATTATGGATGGTGAATAACACTGTGAATGGTGCTTGTGCAAACCAAGCCTCACAACTTATATTACAAATTACAAATACTATAAAATAAGAACACCTTTATGCTATCTAAGCTAAGTGTTGGAGAAACTTAGGAGAGTTGAAGAAAGAAGCCTGCCATAAGATTTCACTGAGACTTGTGTGGTACGGAGTACTAAATAATTTTTTAGTATTACAAACAACTTCCAAGTCTTGAACTAATATGCTTGACAACACTTTTTCACCTCAAAAATTTGCTACTCCATAAGCAACAAAACACCTGGGAAAAATAATACATTCTCATACCTCAAAGTGTCATATACATTTACCATATACCATGCTAAAATATTCTAAAGCTGCAAGATTCCTTAATTTCAAAAGCCAGTGGCAGCATAGCAAATTCAACGGGTTTCTGAGGGGCTCTCTTTCAAAGGAGAGGAGCTGGAGATAGCACTGAAAGGCGCTACTTGGAAAAGCAGAGTTCTGGCTCTTTGTGTCTCAATGGGATGTTAAAATTAAGGACGTGGAGGAGAGAATTGGAAGTAAAAATACTCTCACCACTTTCCTGCATTCTGAAAAAGGATCTTTTGCAGTCACGATGAAGTGTATCCTCCTTAAACACGCCACGCCAACATTACTTTCACAAAACTTGAGGGCTTTCTGACCACAGACAAGAATATAAAGAAAGACTCCTGTCCCTTCAAAACACATCATTTATCAACTTAAAGGTAACAGATTGGCTTCAGCTGACAACACAAGTGAACAAGTAAAACCACAGTACTCTCACAGCTGACAACGTTCAACACTGCACAGCAGCACAAGTAGAACCATCCTCAAAGTAACAACCTAGGGACAACGTGTGGTACTGTGGGAACGCACAAGAGGCAGGAGATTGGATCAGTAGTGAATACTGCGTAATTGCTTTTTAACAGAGGACTGTTACAATGAGGAGACCTCTCGCACGATGCTAGGACCACAATGCTGCCAGTAAAATGCAGTTATGCCTCTGAAATCTGTTTTTATATAAATACATATACTATACTGGTAGACAAAAAAAAGAATTAATGACTTTACAGGATACCTGGCTATGGAGCAAAACTGTTAGTTACACAAAGCTCTCTTACACTAGCTGGCAATGTAAAATGATTCTCACTTTATAGCAGATTAATGGCCTAAATTGTGCAAGTTTGAAAAGCTTGCTACGAGCAAACCTGCACAGAGACCTTTGGCTGAAAGAGAAGCAGCTGAACATTTGTTTGCACATCTTTCCAATTTCCCATCCTTTTTTCCCCTCAGGGCACCTCTCATAAACCATCTTGAGGTGCACAAAAGGTATGTGCCTTACTATTTACGCAGTGTGAGGTGAGGAGGGTTGGTGATCACAGAGAAAGACTGAATACATATTCCTCATCTACACAGTAACTAGTACAAACTTCAACATTTGGACTGAGTCAGATTAGCAAGGGTAGTTTGAATTATGAGAGCCTGCAGCTAAGCACGTGTTTTGCAATCTCTCCTAGAAAATGACATTTTTTAAAACTTTTTTTTTTGGCCAATCAAAAACACCTTTCTGCAAAAAAACACAATTCCGGCTCAAAGCAGGAAAAAAGTGTCTTTGGGCATTTAGTTGGACAGAAGCTTTTCCACATCTCCATTCCCTTGCTGTAATTTCTGCCTATCCTCACTGGTGCTCTGCATAGTCAGCGTCTTGCAGGCCAGGATGATTTCTGGGGATACCCTAAAGACAGTGGCATTCCT
>NW_009619383.1:259-4013 GCF_000690535.1 Cariama cristata | reverse complement strand
GGCTATTTCCAAAAGGGATAGATGTATAATTCCCCATCCAGGGTGCTTTGATATATATTTAAACTATAAAGTTGTTTTCAAAAGAGAGCTTAATTCCTTTAAAAACAAACCACAAATTAAATGTTAGTGGTCAGTTTCTTCTTACAGCGTCTGTTCTGAGGCTGAAGTTGCTAATTCACCGGGAAATTCACTGTTTAACCTAAAACTCTGACTTGATTTATTTATTCTTTTGACGCTCTCTAAAATCACAGCAGTAATCAGGAGTGGTGCAATTCCAGTTCCTCAGGAAACCAGATAAAGCACAGACTGACTATGCAGGGACTGATGATTCACATTTACTTTATTCTGTTTCATTGTTCTGAGAAGATTCCTTTTCATGTTAAAAGACATCAGAGGCACTGGTTTATCTGAAACCCACTGAAAATACTCCCTAAAATCTGAAGTTCAGAGAACACTGCTGCAAAAATACCTCCTCTGTGTTTCTGATAGTATCACCTATAAAACAGATATTATGGGCTGTTCTTCCCAGACCGTTGGCTCAGAACTGTAGTACTAGAAGTGATATCACTGTATTTATTTATGATTCATGTTCACCGGATCTTTTCACTGTTCCATCCCTGGGAAAATTATTAATGATGCTGGCAGTCTTGGAATGAAAAAATAAACTGTGTTTCATCATACAAACATACATAACATGACAAGACTTGCTGCTGTCTCCAAAATAATGAGCTGTCAAAGCTTCAGTGGAATTTGCATTCGTGTTAGTAGTAAAGAAATCCAGTGGTTTTTTGCTTGCTGAATGATAGTGTTAAATTTTTACTTTTGCTTACTGGTAGTGTGAAAATTTACTGGAGTGACAGTAAACTCAGAAAAGTAAACAGCTTTTTCCAGGTCACAACAGCAGCTGGATTTACTGTCAGTGTATGTCAGTCATTAAATCACATAGCCAAATAAAAATTAAAAAAGTATGTCACATTTTACTCTATGTAGCATTCCTTGAAGCCATGAGTGGTGCTTTGCCACTCACAATCCTGAACCTCCAGCAAAAGCTGTTGCTTGTGAAAAAACGAACGCTGTACTACACTTCGTGATGGTTGTGGTCTTGTGATTGTTAATTCTCATGGGGGAAGATTGTTTGCTTTTTAAAAAAAAAAAAATAAAAAATTCAGGAGAGTAGAATATAATAAGAAAGAGTCTTTTCAAGATGCTTGAACAACCACAAAACTTTTGAAAACACTCTAGATATCCATCTGACTGTAGCTGCCCAGCTGCGACACTCTGGATTTCCTCTCAATGTTACATGTTTGAAGTATAACATCAAATGTCACAGAGGCAACAGCCAGTATTATTGAAATGTATTTCAGTTCTGGATTCTTATCTTCCTTTTCATTTTAAGTATTGCTTTTTGTCATGTTAGGGAACATTAGGGCTCCTCAAAGCTCAACGTGCTTTTCAATTACAATGAGTATCTGCTTATTATAAACTTCCATATGAAGCAATAATGTTAACATTCAGCAGCAGTACAAATGTTGCACGTGTACATTCCTGTCCTGGCATAACACAGGAAATGAGACCTTGTTCAACATTACTACCTTAAAACCATCCTAACGTTCTGAATGCTGAGGAGAAGCAGCTTGAGACAGCACCTAGCGAACATCGAGTTCATTAGCATGTTTGCCGTGCTCCTCATGTGGCAGACAGCGGGAAATCCTCTTCAAGGGCAAACAAGTTTTGGGTCTGCTTTTGTTCCTGCCTGGAAGAAAGCTAAGTGCAGGCAGCCACCCACGGTGTGCTGCGGTGCTATTTTGGAGGGAGGGAGGACTGCTCTGCCAAAGCATCAGTGAGAAGGGTAACACCATGGAGGCTGATGCTTCACATTTCAGAAGCAGGGTTACATCTCAGTCTTTTCTTCCTGACTATTCTTCTCTGAAAAACTGCATGCTGGGCTTATCAGCAAAATCTGTCTCACCTACAAAGATGTCATTTACACTTGCCTCCTCTAAAATTGCCAGTCAGTCGAAGTGGCCAGCGTGTAGCTCCAGGACAGTTAAGCTGAGAAGGTGGGAGGTCCATGGTATGTTCATTTAATGCCAGTGCTGGCATGGGACTGTGAGTGACACAAAATCCCTGCCTGCAGCACGTAGTAAGACACCAGAGGCTGCTGAAGCCAACATCTCTGGGGTCCCCCAAGTCCAAGATGCTGTTGGAAATCCTGTAACTGTGGGAAGTATGCGAGGTAAGGCTGCTGGAGCATCACCTCCAGAGTTAGTCTTAAAATGGTATCTATTACATGAAAGTATGAAAAAAGAGTGTTCAGAAAGATGTCAGGCCCTCCAAGCCAATCTTGAGAGACTAATATCCTTGTATTACCTGCTGGCCTTTGAGTGAGGCTGAGAGGTTTTTTTTAAATTCACAGAGCCTTCAAGGGTGATTTTTTTAGCTCAGCTGAAAAAAAAATGGACTCTACTCAGCACAAGTTCAACGCCAGGCATTGGTTCCATTGTCACTGAAGACAATGACACTTAAATGTCTGCTTAAGAACAAAGTCCTGATTTGGATAGCCTGATGCAGTTGGCTCCCCAGTGAGAACAATTTGAAAGTTAAGCAGGAGTTTTGAAGTCTGTGGAAAGGAGCAATGACTCTAACCCTGTGCTATACACATTTAACACATCTTGTGTCCCCAGGCATCCTTGGATGAACTTAGACCCATCTCTAAGACGCAAGAGAAAATAATCCTGATTTTAATATACAGAGCAAGGAGATGCTGGATTCAGGATCTAGTCTTCAGGGAGCTTTGGCTATTGACTCCAGCACAACTGGAGCTGCAAAGCTGGCAGATGTAACTGGGCAAACTTTGACGATTTTGGCACCAAATACGCATCAATACAGGCATTCAGTGGCACTGATTATCCTTGAGTTTCTGCATTAATCTACAGAAACTCGAGTTAGATGGGTTTTGCTGAGGTAGAGAAAACTACCTGAGTTCAGATCAGCATACCGCAGTCACACCTTCAGCTACAAATTAGGAGCTGCCTAGCACGGCCTTTCTTTTCCTACCTTTTCTGACACAATCTAACATAAAAAAATACAGAAGTCTAACAGGGATCCAGGCTGGATTTTATATTTGCTTTTGCAAAGCAAAATCAGGTGGTATTCTTTTTTTCTGATTATATTTTGAGAGCAAAGTTGAGCTTTCTCTTTTTATATAAAACAACTATTTCTCCCGGCTACTTAAATGGTAACTTGTGCCATTTTACTCATGACTTCCCTTGCATAGGCCACACAGAATAGAGCATTTTCTTCCAGCTCTTTTGCTTGAAGATGATTACTGGTAGCAAACACACATTTGCAAAATATTGAACTATCACCTTCTTCCAGGGTGTGTAACACTAAGTTGCCATCTCTGTATGACAGAAAGTTTAGCTCCCCTTGGATATTACCACCACTTGTGCCTAAGACGATGAAACACAATGAATTTAGTTTCTAATATTTTGGCTACACAATCAAACACAGACATAGTCATGCTTTAGTTTCTACTACTTTAGTTAGGCAATTAGATTTAGCAAAAATCAGACCTAGCAGCAATGCATGAACTACGAGTAAAGAAAATCCTAATGCTTTAGATAGCTCAATGCAAAGTCAAGTTACAGTGAACAACTTCCCTGAGAAGCGTCATCTGGCAAACAACACAGAGCACAGCATTTAGACAAGTAATAAATAAACACCTGGTATCATGGTTTTAGCTTCTTTTTTT
>NW_009619383.1:0-228 GCF_000690535.1 Cariama cristata | reverse complement strand
TGTTCCCCCCCCCCCCCGCCCTTTTTGCTAACAACCTTTTGGTCTGCAAAGCGTGTCCTTCTCCAAAAGAGAAGCTAAGGACCTCCACAAGAGCAGCTTCTCACCAGTGCATGTCCTGGACCCCATTTGTCCTCCCAATTCTGCAACTTAACGCAGCATTTGACTTCGGGCTCACAACTTATCTTTTGTCACCGAGCTCTGCCTTTCCACAGAGGGGATGCTTGTCCC
>NW_009619382.1:19943-40079 GCF_000690535.1 Cariama cristata | reverse complement strand
CGGGGGCTGGGGCTCCCCTGGCCCTGCAGACCTGCTGTTGAAGTGTCTCCCTAAGCAGCTTAAAAACAAACGAGGGAACAGGATGGGATTTTGCTCAGTCGCCCTCGTAGGAGACCCACGTAATTATGCAGGTATTCGTTCCTCTTCACTGTGCGTTGCTCCATATCTAGAGGGAATGATTAGCTTCTTTTAATGTCGCTGCAGCTCCTCCTCAACGCCCCCTGATAGATGTAGCTTGGCCTCTGAGCAGGATTCTTTCCCCTCTCTGGGAAAGTATCTGTAATTCACCTAGATCTCCAAATGTTCGCTTTTGAGTAGCACAGTCAGTTTCAAATTGTGCTCTTGGAAGTTCATGGTCACATATACAAAAGATTCTCACTCCAAAACTGCCCATTGGGAGTGATTTCTGCAGCCCATGAGTACATCCCGTGAGGGCTGAGATCAGTCTTTCCTCTGCAGGGGCATCCTGGTTGTTGCCCCACGCACTTTGTGTGTTTGTGGGTGAATTTGTTGTGCCATTGGGGGCTGAAGTCCTCAGAGGTAGAGCTGAGATGAGCCAGTGAGCTGGCCCACTAGGGCCAGACTGACCCAATTCCCCACTGTGAGTGGCAGGTGGATTTGTTTGTTTCTCACGTGAGCCTTAAAATCAACACTTCCCCTGAGTCAAAAAAAAAAATCACAATTCACTCTGCCTTGATTTTCTTCTGTTCCTTTCCTGGGAGAGAGGACACAGAGGTTTCCTAGGCAAAGAGGACCATTTCAGAAGCCCAAGGGCAATTCTAGGGATGTTTCAGAAGTCTCCTTTTCACTTCATGGGAACCAGAGTCTCTGGGAAGCTCATGCCCTCAGTCTGGCTAGTACAACTGGTAGGTCTAGTTAAAAGCTGATGTAAAAAGCTGCCGCACAAAGGAAGCCATTTGTAGAGAAACTCAACAATGAACTTTATTGGTCCTGCTACCAAACCCATTAACAAAGCTATACACTCCGCAGCATTGTTTCCAGGCCTGGGTTTTGTTAACCAGCTACTGACATATATATGGCCCAGGGCACTGATGTAACAGGTGCGTTCCTCTTGCCAGGAAAGGGTTCAGTTCAGTTACTAGTTTCAGCTAGTTCAGTTTCTAGGTACCACTCTTGAAAGAGTTTCCTGCTGTAAACGGGGTCTCAAAAGTTCATCATACACTGGGCTGTATACATGTCATACATGGCAGGGAAACTCTGCTGGGGCCATGAGACCTGTGCACCACAGAGGAATTTGACTACTCTGGCAACAGCTCTCATCGCCTCTAAGGCAATGGATCAGATGTCCTGGAGGCCAGATCAGACTCCATCAGCTGTACTACCCTGTACTACTGTATCTTTCAAAGAGTGGTGTAAAACCAGCGTGTGCAGTTCGCTCACTCCAGCACCAAGGGCACCTTTATTGCTGTACGTAGCTATGGAAGCAGAGTCCCTCTATTTTCTGCAAGAAATGGAGATGCAGGATAGCGAATTACAACTGTTTGCAATACTGAATTACTACTGGGAGCAATAGGTGTCTGTGCTTTTCTGTTACTGCATGTACCCCATATCCTTGCTCAAACACTGGCTTTTTGACACTGTCATTCACTCTGCCAAATATGTTTGTTTATATGAGCTGCACAGTACAAAGAATGGGATCTGCCAGGATGTTTTTCTTGCCAAGGAAGGTGAAGCAAAGGGTTCATCAAAATTTTTCACCTTTTCCTTCTCCCGAGAAGAACCAGTAACCTGGCAAAGAAAGGATCCAGTTGGAATGGGACTTTTTGCCCACTCTTGCAGCTCTGTGAAGAACAGAGCTGCTCCTAAATGAGCTGCTCTTATAGTAATCAGCTGATGTCTACATCTTCATCTGTTGCCTCCGTTAGCAACCTCTCTTCCCTTTGGACATGTTATTGGTCCATTGAGAAGGATTCTTTGGCTCCCATATTTCTAGTGAATGGGTAGCATGGTTCCACTTGCAACTGAGTGCTGACCAAAATGTTTCACAGATGTAACAAAAGATGGGCTCAACCTTGCAGAACTTTTATTCCTGGAGTTGATCAACAAGAAGGAAGGATTGAAGCTCAGCTTGAGGTTCAGTTAAGTTGAAGGACTGAGAGTTGGAAAACAAAAATAAATCCTATTTGTACCGTAACCTAAAAAATGCACCCAAGAACTTTCCGAAGGTCCAGAAGTATTTTACCTTTTGAATTAGAACAGTACTTTCTATTCAAATAAAGATCCTAAAACATGTGCTAAAACAAGTCCTTGCTAGCAGCTCTATTTTCTGTTTCCCCAGACATTACTCATTATTAGCATTCTAGTGCAGAAAAGTCTCCATGTAGCAGGACTATCTTCTAAATTACTTTGGATGATAGACATAATGAATTAAAAAATTTCACTCATCTTTGCCCTGTCATATATGAAAGCACATATTATACTCATTCAAAAAATAGCTAACCACAGAGTGAGGTTCAAGTTACATTTTCAATGTAGAAATGTTTATACTAAAAAAGCCTAGATACTTTCTTGGAAGAAGTTTAATGATGTAAAATAGTCCATTAATGGATTTTGACTACTACGCAGTTTTTAAAATAATGTCCCTTATAATTAGTTGTTTCATCATTCCTTTATGTGCCTTGCTTATTTCAAATTCCGAGGAAAGAAGACTGCTAAGCTGATATAATGAGATAATATCCTTTGCTGGCATAAGTAAAGCTATGAGATGGACTGCTACCCACATTGGTAATTATACAAGCTCCATTTCCACAACTGGAACCAGAGAATACTCTACAGCATTTTACTGTCTCTGAATAATGTTAACTGAAAAAAACAAGTGAGTAACTTGTTTATATGTTAGTACTGGAGGAAGCAACCTGAGCTGGTTGTCCTTGAGTCTGTGGAGTCAAACTCATTCAGTGAGCACTTAACACAGGACTAAGGAGGGAAGTCATTTTGCCATCTACATACAGTACTTGCTGTGCCAGCTCTGCCACCCCACAGGGGTGCCAGCTTCAGGTTCTACACACCCTAGGAAATCACCAGGAGGCAGGGAGAGCATAACAGATTTGACCAGTTGTGAGATAAAAGCTTTATAGGTGAATAAACTTGACACTTCCATCCCATCTTCTCCATAGGATCTCAAAACACTCCGTGAATATTAATGGTCTTAGGGTGAGAGAAGGAAGCATTTATGCTTATTTTGAGATGGCACAAGAGGCAAAGATTTAACTCGTGGTCATATGGGAAATAGATGGGTACAGCATCATCAGTGTGCCCTTCTAGAAGCCTGTTTTGACTAATGAATGGAGGCAAATCCACCTACAACCTATCTGCCCGCACTGACCTCTCTGGCAGCCCAGCTAGCACAGTTTGCTGTCGAGGCTGAGAGGCAGGATTTCTGGTAAAAAGTACATGCACAGTCAGAGCAGCTCAATGCTACAGACAAATGAAGCCTCCAGCAGTCCCTGTGCCAGCACTGGGTGCAGAGTAGCTAAAAAACGGTTGAGAGGAAAAACACTGGGCTGACCCAGCAGCTCCAGAGTCCCTGTTCACAGGGCTGCAAACAGGGCTGCAGGCTGTGCCTCAGGGGTGCGTTCGCTCTGCCATCGCCTGCGGGCAGGGGTCCGTCCTGCCACTTTGCCACCTGTGGCCCAGGACTCCCCCAGAGTGAGAAATAAGGACTGCATTTAAATTCAGTGCAAAGAGTCTCTGGTGCTTACAGCCTTTAAAGCTTGCACTGCAAAACCTATCAAAGAGTATTTGCTTTTCATTATTGCGTTTTGGTGCTTTTTCAGTAAAAAAGCTTTGTCCTGAATGCAGCCTGGAAACATCAAATGGAAATACATATTACATGAAGCAGGGGTTTCCAAACAGATCTTGCTTTGGGTACTGCTTGCTGCAGCAACCCTTGCTGTTGGCAGAGATGGCAGCTGGAGCTCTTGGTGTCAGCTGTGACCAGGGCTCCTGACAGAGATGGTGGCTGCCAGCACTGACTTTGTGCCAGCCCTACGCCTCTGCCCATCCCACCTCTAGCTCCCCAGCCTCTCGTCCACCCTTCCCCAGCACTAGGATGCCAACTATAAGTTTCCTAATCTTTCCCCAGCCACACTGCCTTTTTTTTTCCTCCTCTTTCTCCTATTCCACTTTCAGCAGATGATGAGCACCGGCAGTGTACTGGCAAGAGCTGGCTTGGTGGCAGAAACTGTGGGACAGCTTGTGTGCAGGTACCAGCCTCAGAGCTGAGCACCTTTCTATATAACACAGAGCAGTTTGAGTGACAGCAGTACTATGCAGCCTGCAGGATCTAAGGTGCCTAGGAAAATTGTGAATTACAGTGACCAACCACTTCTTTGGAAAAAAGAAAAAAGGTGCCTGAAATGTTTGTACCTCTGTGAAATTTTGGGTTCTATAGAAACTTTTAAATTAATTTTGGATGCTCAGCTCTCCATGGCCTGTTCCTTGCAAGGCATAATGCTTTGCTGAATGTGCAGCCCCTTGAATTGATAGGCTTCTCTAAATTTTCTGACTAAGTAATCATGTATCCTGCATTTATAAAAAATGACGAGAAATGCAGGACTTTGCCTTTCTCTCAATCTGCATGTCATTCCTTTACAAAACTTGAAAATATTTTTCCTCTGGCATTTATTAATTTTGCTGTGCTGTATATCCAATTAGACTGTTCTGCTGCAGATTCAGAAATGAGAACAGTTCCACCTCCCTCTCACGCAGCTCCATTTCTCTTCGGTTTCATTTCCCTCAGGGTCACTCTTAGGTGATGATATGCAGTAATGTCCCCAGAGAGGTGCTGTTTCCATTAGCTTTCCCCTTCAGGGGTGGTCAGAGGTCTGAATTCTTATATGATTTGTTTTCTTGGCTACTTAGAAAATAAGGTTCAGTTCTGATCCCTCTTCTACACAGAAATGCTTTGTTTTCAGCTATTTCTTCCTTTTCTAATAAGACAGTGTCTCTTACCTCTGGTTTTAAAACATGAAGTATGTTTTGGTGGATAATTTTTTAAATCAGCTTTCCATGCTATTTATATAAACATGGTTATAAAAGGAGGAAGACATCACATGGCAGAACATAGCACACACATCCGTACACCCCTATTAAGAAGAAGACCACAGAAAATGCTCTCAGACACATCTACATGAAATGCAGTGAGAAAGCAAAAAAATACCTCCTCCTGTGGAGCACAAAGTGTTTCCTGTAGATTGGTAAATGTACAAGTTCCACACTAAAATGTTACAGTGAGTTCAGTAGATGTAATCTTTACTGAATCAAACATGATTCAACATCCAGTGTGCTTTCGGTTATGCTATTTTGGCAACTGCCTTTGGGGGATGAGAGGGGATGACAAACCAAGTACAGCAGGTTCCCACGCTTCCCTCAGTGGAGGGTTGTTTGAAAGTTTATATTCTTTTGAGCACTGAAATGGCTTTCTTTTTCTGATCATGAAATTCTGACATGTGGGGGCACTTCAGTGCCTTGCTGCACTTTAGCTTACAAGAGTGGTTATTCCCTTAAAGTTAATATTACTCGGTAGCCTTATATTGGCTCTTCACACCACTTGAGGCTTTGCAAGAGAAGCAGGAGACAAATGGCCCTGTGCTTCATCGTCATGGACCTTGAATAAACTGTTGTGGAAGTGGGTTTGGAGACAAATTAGGGCTAGCATCTCAGGGGAATCCGTGACCCAGAAGTTTGGAGGAGGGAGTTTAGACATGCAGTGACTGTTACTTGAAAACCAGAATTATTGCTCAGGTAGTCAAACCTATAAATAAGCATCAGAGCTGGGGTGAATTTCAATCACCAGTCCTATTTCTTTCATCTAGTGTTGTTGATCTTCCCATGTTTTCTTTGTTTATTTCCTACGGTTATCTACATTTAACTACGTAAAGAGTCATTGAAAGATATTATACTGTAATTAAAGCTGGCAAGTTTACAGCTGGATTAAACTGTATCATTTTCATCAGAAAATATATTTTTTCTGAATTGGCATCTTTTTCTCTTGAGCAAATCTAATTGAAGCTCCTTGGGGATGTTGCTTGCCCACATTTTTCTCTGTCCTCCAGCTCCTTACATGGACGCCATCTCCCAGCTCTATTGTTGGTTACAGTCTGACATTACTAGAAGTTGAACTTTCTCTCCCACAAATCTTTTCTCTCTTTCAATACAGAAGCAAAGCAAGTATCCAATGTCAAGGTTTTTTTCAGAGACAAAAATGTCACCAAAACTTCTGATGTTTGATAAATTGTCTGGATTCAGGAGAAGTATCAAATTCTTCTGTGGGAGAGAAATTTCAGTTTGCAATCGTGTCAAATTTAAATAAAAAACCCAATTGATGTGAATTCTTAAAATTGTTTTGAGTAACTAAAAACCCATGAGAAAACCTAATAGTCTGCTTCCTTCTGGGGAGAAGCAAGCTGTGGAAAAAAACTCTCAAACTGTACATCTGAACATTAAATGTTTGGCAAAAGCCTGCTCCATTGCACAAACTAAGTAGTTAAGGCAAACTTTTTCCTCCTGTATGAATAACCAATGTTCATTTATGTAGTTTATCTGAGTGAGAATGGAAAGTCAGTTATGTTATCACCACAGCAGGACTAACTGGGTCTTATTTAGCATCAGGAATATTACAACTGCTTTCCAGGCACAGAAAGGTGTCTGACCTTCCTTTGCCAATCAATGTCCACATTTGTTACCTGTCAGAGAAGGGCTTCATTCTTAGCTATTAGGGGGTTTTGTATCCAAAGCCCAGCATGGCTTAGATTCTTGCCCTAGAAGTCATACAGTTGGGAATGGATGTAGCTGGGAAACAGCTAGAATCAAATTTTAGGCAACAGCTATAGATAGTACATGCTACCCATCTGCATTTACAGACACTCTTATGATCTGGACTGCAGAACTCTTTTGAGCAGTACAGAGTCTAGTCAAGCCCTATTGTTTCATTGCATTGGAAAGCCTTCAGATAATCATTACACTGAGCTGACTACATTATTCATCACTGTTATGGCAAGACTGAGGCATTGCCAAAGGCAGGAATCCTGCTTCCCCCAGCTGGGCAATAGCCTTTGTTTCCCAGAGGGATGTTTCTGAGCCTTGTGAGGTTGCCTGTGATACAGCACCAGCGACTGTGGTGGCATTCCAAGGCTCATGTGCATGCCTTTGCTCTAGCAGACCCAAGGACGTGGGTCTTGGGATTTTGTTTAACGTATCATTCTATCTCTACTGGTTTAAAAATAATTGAATTAAAAAATGGTACTGTTTTCTTTTCAGTCATTGTTCCCTCCATGCATATTTGTTTTTTCAGTATTTTGTATAGTATTATTGAATTATGCTTTAAAACATGCTCTTCCAAAATGCTTAGTCTTCAATAGGAAATTGGAATGCCTCTAGCATTTGGGTCTTTTATTGAAAAACAAAATCCAGTGTCTCCATATGAGACATGCTTATTATCCTTTTATTTGGTGAACTAGACCATTCCATGCCATCACTTTTAAACAGAGCACTGTGGAGTACTTTGGATAAGATAACCCATAGCCACACTATAAACTGTCATAAAACTTCTGCTAGCTTAAATTTACTATTGTAGTATATAGCTCCTTTGTTTCTTGTTTCCAAGTCCACAGCTCCAGAGATGCATAGGTAAGCATCTTCTCATCTCTTTTTTCCACAGGAAATGTTTTCCACCAAGATTTACAATGGACGGTATTCTTTGAATGCTGTAATGTCTCTCTTTGCATTAGTTATCTAAACGAATGCTAGGTAAAGCTCTTCACTTTCAAACCTCTCTGTCTTTATGTGCACACACAACTTCTACTGCTCTCACAGAGTTGTGTAAACATAGAGAAAGGGTAGAGACCTGGTAGTGGCCATCATTGCAACTGACAACATGATAATTCTTTTTGCTTCTTTCTTTAACTTTAAATGCAACTTATTGAATCAATATTAAGTTTCTTCTCTCCGTGATTGCCTCTTCCTTTATCATTTACCCTTTATCATTTACTTTCTGTTGCTAAGCGTCCTCCTTCCCTTGTCATCTACGTGCACAGGTGTTCTCCCTCTTGGTTTTGTGCCAGAGAACTGAGGACATCAGGTCATAGTTCAGAGAAAACAGTTTTATGACCATGAAGGACACGCAGTTGCAAAGTGTGTTTCTATTCCAAATCCATCTGCGTGTCCACTTGCTGTAAGAAATCCACAGAACTGATGAACCAGGGAGAAAAGGAGTCAAAGAGCAAGTTGCATATGTGAGTAAAAGCCCTTTTAGAGGGACAGATTTTTTTTCGCTGCTCAGTGGCTGCATGAGTTGTTCAAAGGGTCTCTAAACAGCCTTCAAAGTAGAAAGTACGGACATTTCTCTCCAGCCATTTGTGCAGTGGAAGGGACATGCAGTGCTAGGAGGGCTTCGTGTGCCGAGACAGGCTGGAGAGGAGAGGGAGCATTGCAAGGGCTGTCTCTCTGGCATCCACTCCTCCCTAATGTACAGTTACATCTGATGTCTAGCTCTTGGATTGACTCCACGTGAGGTAGCTGCTAATCGTGTCCATTCACCTTTACTCCAACTCAGCTGTCCACAGACAGCCTGGACATCTGGGTCATAAAGCTTATTCTCCCTCCCACATAGCCTGAGAGGCACATGACAAGGTGAGGAGAGGGTCTGGCTGACTCTCAGCCAGCAGCCTGATGAAATATAATTTGTGATAAACAGAGGCTACCCTGGGGACTCAGGGGAGGATGCTCCTTTTGCTTGTTGTTTGTGGAAGCAAGATTTTCATGGGGCAGTGGGAGAAAATGTGCCTTTTCCACTGGTCTGGGACTTTACTCGATGTGACTGACGCTTTCCCTGAGTGTTTGAATCCAATACCACAAAAAAAATAATCTCCAGCATCCACTTACATGATAAAGTCCCTCTCAAAGTGATTGTATGAGAGAGGAGCACGGGAGCGTTATACTTTTAAACAATCTATATTCACATGTTTGTTTCAAGGTTAGTTTCTTTCTGGTAATCATTTCTTTAAAATTAATTCTTGCCACATCTCATTTCTTTTCCACATCATGTGCTTCATTTTTCTCTCCAGAAAAGGTCAGGTTTCCTTATTCTCCATCCATGTGCATAGTGGAGTCAAGGGCTGGAGTCTGATGGGTATGTGGCTGGAATATAACTGTACTGACTTCGGCAGTTACTCCAGGAGTACTTGAGAGAAAAGTCAGGGCTGAGTTATTTTTAACAAAGCAAAGCCTATTGTCACAATTGTTTAAAGCTTTGTGGTACGATATAGGATGTGTCAGATACTGTTAATTTTTTAAATTTACTCTTTTATTGTTTGCAACCCCCTGCTAGCTGAGAACTTTGATATTTTGTTGGATTTCTCCTTCTCATCACCCAGTTTTGCAATTCTTTTCTCCACTAGGCCAGACTAAGAAACTCTTCTGAATCACTGCATCTGGTAGCTCTGATGGTCTCCTGTGACTGCCTAATTTATTTGTGTGCTTATAGATGAATCATGAGTAAGAGAAAACAAACTTAAACTCTGCCATTTGCATTTGCTCAAATATGTAATTTTAATGAGCAGTAAATTTGCTGGAAAATGCAGTACTAGTTTTCATGAAATTATCCATGTGTGAATTGGACAAAATAACAGGACTAGGCAGACAACTTGACTGAGCTGTCTCCTTTTTAATTGGAGTAGAGGACCAAGATTCCTGAGGGGATCTGAATGAGCTTACTAGCCCCAAAGGCTAGTGCCTTCACCCCATTGTGTCTGTTGGACAGCACCTCACTTCTTCATTGGCCTCTTTTGAGATGGTTGCTCTGCTGAAGCTGATGTACTGGCTGGAGCAGGGGCAGTGAGAGTCTGGCGCAGCAGACCCCTCCATCAGACGGCGCGATCACGGTTACCCAAGTGCCTAGCTCAGTTGTATGGTTTACACCCAGTGGTATAGCTCCAACAGTGGAGGACTGATTCTTCTGTAATACTTCATGTTGTCTTGGATGGGTGTTTCGTTGCTTTCCCTGAGGGTTCTCCCCTCTCCTCCAATTTTTCCAATGTTACAACTACTTTTTTCTTTCTATCGCAAGCTGCTGCTTTTATTCACATATTTTGTTGTTCCATCACTTTTAGCCATGAATACTGTGTCTCTGTCACATTTTTATGCTACAGATGTCCTGTTTTGCCCTGTTTTACACGCCTACATTGTGAGGAGTTGGCTCACCCTAGAAATTGCCTGTGATTGCTTCCCTGTACTGCCTATGAAAAGCAGCTTATATAGCTGTCTCTGAGTAGAAATCTGGGTATTGATACGTCTAGTCAGGTGTGTTGAATCTAGTTCTTTTGGTCATCACCAGCATCCTTGCACAACGACTGCTGGGAGGCATGGCGATGTCTTGAAATTCTCAGAGTAGAACTGCCCAGGGAGCCAAGTGCTAGCCCCTTAGTCCTTTCTCCCTGCTCATCTCTGCCTCTTTGCTTGAGATTGAAACTCACTCCCTTTTCTCACATGCCTTTATTCAAAGCTTCCTTACTTCTTTTTTTTTTTCTTTCTTTTCTACAAAAGCAATGTAGCTTATGAAATTACATTCATTGGCGTGGTATATTGCTGTGAAAATTCACATCTGTCCTCCTTGCCCTCTCTTACCCATTCTTTAAAATAAAAATGCGAAACTAATAAATGAGATTCCTTTCCTGAGTCTGTACCTCTTAATTAGCACATTTTTTCTAGCTTAGATGGCCCTCCTGCTGTTCACAACATCAGTAAGAAAGTTACAATATTTCATTAGCCCTATGGTACAAGAAGTATTTGTTGGACAGAAAGTTTCAGTGAGTACTTTCTGTCCACTGTTAACGTATGCATCATCAAGGAGGACAATATGATTCATCATCCCCATTGAATAGCCTTGTTCTGGGCTTTCCTCCCTTCTTCCAGATTCTGCACCTTCTGTTTTTCCTAGATCAATCTTGTGTTTTTATGTCTATCTCCCCAGACTCCTTTAGTCCTTTCATATGATACATCTGTATAACATGATATTCCCAGTGAAGGATGGGAACATTTCCCAGGGAAGAATCAGCTGCAAATGCTATCAGTGTGTTTCTAATCTTTTTTTCTAATCACACTAAAGATATTAAATAAAATTAGAGCTAGCTTCAGTCTCTGTAAGAACCCTCCAGGCACCTTCCCTAGGTTGTCACATTAGTGCTTATCATTTCAGTCCAACAGCTAATTTATAACTCGTGTTAGTGCTCTTGAAGAAAATTAATGTAACAAAATACAATTCTACACCTTTTGGAAGAAAGGGTGATATTTGTTTTAAAGAAAACTGACTGCAGTCCCTCATACTCCTTCTCCCACAGATTTCACTTGCTCATATCACCCACATACTCAAAAGCACAACAGTGCATGTGTCCCCAGGATCAATTGTGTGTGCCTGGGAAGATAAAGAAGACTAGCTATTGAGTCCTCACTACATCTTTGGGGTTCCTCTTCGTTGGTGACAACAGGCAGGATTTTGGATAGTCCCTTTATGCCTTTTAGGAGTCAAACTTACTATGATATTATCTCTTAACTACAAACCTTGCTTACTTCACCTTTCATAAGTCTAAAGCTGATGTCTGTTGTCTTTGAGTATCTTAAAGGCCACAGCCCACCTTCACACTGGGGTAGTGGCAAAAGGAAAGACCCACATCATTTACCATAACTTTTTTACTCCACTCTACTGCCATCAGAGGTCTGTGCTGTGACCTTACTGGAGCACAGACCTTCAAGTCTTCATGTAAAAATCACATTCCTCAAGGTTTACTGTCTGATTGCAGCTGATGATGCCCTTGGTCATCAATGCAGATACCTCAAGGTTTGTTAACTTATTGGTCTCTAAGTATGGCTACTCAAGTTGCCTCAAGCAGTCATTCAAGGGATTTCCATTTATTTTTTTGCATTGTCGGCTTATTTATAGGTTTTGTTTTATGTGTAATTCACTTCCATTTACGGAGCTGGTCAACAATTGCTAAATATGATTTGTTTATTCCCGATGGACTTCTAAAAATCTCGGACTGAATAACCAGTCATCTCAGACTCTAAGTTAATGTGGCACATTAGCAAAGCACTCGAATAGAGCAGGTCCCATCCTGTGTAGTTTGATTTTGGTAGAGTGACTGAAGCATACTCTAAATATGGGACAAGTAAGTTCCATATCTCAATGGTTTTAGAGTCTCAGTCTGTTGAGTTGAATCAATTACAAATGGAGGGTCATTCAAAGACAGCAAAACATTTAAACTGTAATTTCTCATTTTGCAACAATGAGTCAAATAGCACTGCACAAGCTCATCTTCTGCATGTTTTTGTTCAATGTCTATGGTTTTTAGCACCGGTGGTGTTAGCTATGAACACGTAAACCCAATGCACATACTACATATTTATTCTATTTCAAGGTCAAGATTTCCTGAGAGGGTAGAGATATACAAATAACTTACATTTGATATGGCTGGGTATTCAAGCAGCAGTGCTATTGAAAGTGATAACAAAAGACAAAACGTAAGTCTGATACTTAAGGCCAGAACATGTTGTTTTTTGAATCTTTTGTATTAATACGAAGGAATAGAAATTTTATCTTCCTTGAAAAAAATCTTTATTTGTCTGTATGTTTAGTTCATTGTATGGGCTTTACAAAATAATTCAAGCAGTCTTTGCAATAAAAGATAACACATTAATGTTCCTACACTGTTAAATACTATTTCTTGGTATACATCAGTATCCAGAGGTCATTGCTTTCTTGTCAGAGAAGAATCTGAAGCACTGTTTTTTGTGTTTAATTATAAGATCCTTAAGTTTCAATAAACAAATTCTGACCTCACTTAGATGCTGATTTGGGGCTCTTTTTGTAAAAATGGCTGTTTGGGGGTTGCTGCTGCCATTTTCTTCATTCTGTGTGTATGCATTGTCATCTCTAGTTCGAATTGTAAAACTCGAAGTCTGGTACATGCTGATAAACATTAGTGTGCACATACACTTTTAATTTCTTTGTCTTCTGCTAAGTTTAGAATTTCATAGACAGGCTAAGATAATCCATACTAGAAAGACATTGTCCTATATATATTTTTTGTTCTATCACATAATTGTCAGCTTTACGTGAAACCATTAGATAACAATTTTAAAGTTTTTTTCATTATTTGCTCCATTCAGGGCTGCGTTATGCCCTGAAGTAAAGGTCTTTCTAGAGGAGGGAATCAAAATATGTTCATGGGGCTGCAGTGCTTGTGAAGCTCTGGTGGATGCCATTATACTGGCCTCATTTTGTGCCCAAGTGTGCTGGGAAAAACAGCGATCAGTGGCATTTCATTCAGGTACATGTTCAAAACCTAGTACAATGCATCGGAAACAAAGGCTCCCAAAACCTTATGGCTCAATTCCTACCCTGTTCAGTGAGAAAGGGTAAAGAATGAGCCAGTTTTTCTCCTGATCCCTTTCCTTTTTCTTCACCTGTGCTCCCAAGAAATGCATTTGTTGAAAGTTCAAAGGCAAGCCTTAGGCCAGCCAGTCTGTGCAGTAGTTGGAGGGTGCAGGAGAGCAAACGTGAGGCAAGTCCTGCCGGAGGGTACTCATGGGTCAGAGCCAGCCTGCACAGCAGAGAAGGTGCACAGGGTCAAGAAACAGAAGACAAATATCAAGTAAGGAAGGAAGAAGAAAGAAAGGAAATCAGAGAGGAAGGAATGGACAGCATGTGTCCTGGTACCAACCTGCTCTCCAGCACCCAAAAGCACAACACTGGCTGCTACTGCCCCAGAGAGCTCTGCCTTCCGCTTCTGCTTCCCACTCAAAACAAAGACCTCTGTTCTGGTGTTCAAATCCCTCTTCAGGGAGAGGTCTGAGCAATACAAGGATGGTTTCTGCTTCTGTGCTGCTGATCTGATTTCCCAGCCAGACTTCAACCAAATCTTCACTGTTTAGTGGGAACTTCTGTCACTGGGAGAAAGAGCCATCAGTCTCACAAGAAGTGCACTGAGGTTGCAGATCTTGCAAGCAGCAAAGATCTGACTACAGATCTTAATACACTGGGAGCTAAATGCCAAATACTGTTAATCTACTTGGTACCTCTGTAATAATTTTTTTCAAGTACAGACATCCAGAGGTACAGCACACCCATTCAATCCTAGCAGAACAAGATCTTGTCTCTTGCATTGGAGCATTTATATTTTATTTCAGTCTGCTGCAGGCAGCTGCACACTTGTGTCAGGTTCAGGATCAGGCTGCCATAGAAGAGGAAAAAAACATGTTTTCTTGTTTTCTTTTCTCCTCCCTGCCCCCCTCCCCCTTTTATTTTTTCCATTATCTGGAATAAAGAATTCAGCCTCTCTCAGCATCATCCTTACATGAGCCCTCTGATACTTAGAATTTTGCATAGACCTCAAGGTCTCTTTAAACATATGATTGTCTCAGTTTAGTCTTACCTTCTTAAGGCAAGGTTCTTGCAAAGGACACAGCTTGACAGAACATGAGAGGCTCAAAGAGTAATAGGCAGAAAAAGAGCTAGGTGTTTCCTATTTTTAACAAGTTCATATTCTGAAGGCAATTTAAAGATTTTGGAGAGGCTGATCCTAAATTTTTGGACATTTAGTGTTGGCAGTGGCACAAATGTACAGGGCACTGTTTTGAAAGGTAAATTACCCATACAAGGGAAGTTAGCCAGTTAACGAAAATACAAATTATTTTGCTGGTCTCTGACAGGGTTGCAACTCAAACTTTTCTTGTTCAGGAAGATTTGTCATAATATCAAACCTTTAGGCAGCAAAAAAAGAAGAAAATCAGGGTAAAATAATGAACAAGCAGAATCAAATCAGTGTCTAGTCAAAATGGACAGTATGGAAAGAAAGAAAGAGAATTTTGAAGCAATGAGCCTAATCAAATTATCCCTTTGCTCAGGTCAGGTTATACAGTCTGAAAAAATCTACAGGAATCCAGTTCAATCTACTGAGCATTGAAAACCCAACCAAGTATTAAAGAAAATCCACTGAAACTCTTGCATATGGTCTAGTGAAATCTTAACCACAGTTTGCCTGATTTGCTATTGAAGTATGTTATTGTTGTAGCAGGTAAACAGATGGTAAGCAATTTCAGGGAAAAATTTTATTTTTTTAAGTTTTGCATCAGTAGCAGAGCAGGTTCCATAAATCCTTTTTGCTGCAATTAGCCCCCAGCTTTATCCATTTTGCTCTGGTCTCTGATTACATCGCAGCAAGACTTACATCAGGTGGTTTGAGATCCCAATGGGCACGGTTCATCCCCTGGGGCAATGCAGAGGGTATGAGTCCTCAAAGTTTGAGTCTCTCTCTCTCTCTCTCTCTCTCTCCCCCCTCTCTGTACAGGAAAAATCATTCTGTCTTCCTGCTTCTTTTCCCAAACACTCAGGAAAAGCCCAGCACTGTTTCAAATCTTTTAATGTCAATTTTCCAGGGAAGACATCAGAGAAGGAAAATAAACTTTGTGAACTTTTGAACCTGGAAAATCAGATACTTTTCTGATCTGGAACAAGAACCACTATCTGGCTGGAAGAGGTTCTAAGCAGGTGTCAGATGACCTAATGTAGTTGGCAAACCAGATACAAACAAAAGTGTACTTGTGGGTCTCACATAGGAAGCAGAGACAACCCTGCTCCTGCTCAGCTCCATAGCAAGGAATGGAAGTTCTATCCCAAAGTCAAGCAGTCCTTTCAAGATTTTCAGACCACAAAGCTGTGACTATTTGTACTGATTTTGGCTGGGAGAGAGTTAAAATTCTTCTTAGTAGCTTGCATGGGGCAATGTTCTGGATCTGTGATGAAAACAGCGTTGGTATCACGGAGATGCTTTACTCCTTGCTGAGCAGTGCTTACACAGCATCGAGGTCTTTTCTGCTCCTCACGCTGCCCTGCCAGTGAGGAGGCCAGGGCTGCACAAGGAACTGGGAGGGGACACAGCTGGGACAGCTGACCCCGGCTGACCAAATGGATATCCCATACCATATGGTGTCATGCTCAGCAATAAAACTGGGGTGGGGGGCTGGAAGTTGGCCAGGGCTGCCACTGCTCGGGGTCTGGCTGGACGTTGGTCAGTTGATGGTGAGCAATCAGATTTTTTGCGTCACTTGTTTTTCTGGATCTTGTTTCTTTTCCTCCTTACTGTGGGTTTTTGTGTTTTTGTTTTTTAATTTTAAACTGTGTTTAACTCAAATCACAAGTTTTCTCACTTTTAGCCTTCTAGTTCTCTCTCCCATCCCACTGGTTGAAGGAATCAGAGAGTGACTGTGTGGTGCTTAGCTACCTACCAGGGTTAAACCACAACGCTAGTGAGGTCACTTCAATGACTCAGAAAAAATGGTCTAAACAAAGATACTGACTGAAGACATTACATTTAAACATCTTATACAGCATAATGCTTAATTTAGCATCAAAGACTCAGCACTGAGTCAAGGAGGGGGTCTTGGGTTTGGTCAGTCAGTGATCTTGTGTCATACCCATTGATCTTCAGCAGTGCATTGCTTTTCCTATTCCTGTAAACACTTAACAAAGTACTGAAGTGTAAGAAACCACCTCCAGAGTCTTCCAAATGGGAAATGCAGCTATTCCCCATGTTTCATTTTCCTCCTGTGAAAGATGAACCCCAGCTCCCACAGACCTATTGTCTTATTTCAACAAGCTGCCAATAAAGAGCAGATCTGCAGTGGAAGAGTTAACATCCCTTCCCACAACAACTGACAAAGGAGACTTGCTGCCTTTGCTACATTTCAATAGACGATATATGTCCTTGGCATTTGCCAGCCTCTGGCAAATCTTTCCCTTTTGCCATTAGTGTAGCGATGTTGACATGACCACACTCGATTCCATCCACCAGCTGCCTGCAGGGCTGGGAATCTTGCATAGGGAGCAAGGAAGGGAATTTGAAAGGACTGGGAGAAAAAGAAAATGTTACTTGGGGAAATTTCTTATGGACTCCTTGTCCCTGGCTCATGCATGAACAAATCCCAAATCATACTTCTAATAAATCTTACCAGGGAAACAGAGTAGGTTCAAGGTTACCATCTCTGAAAAACTAGAGTTGTATTTTCCAGTATAGTTCTACTGCAATTCTTGCTAACTTACATATTCAAAGAAAGAAAAGATTACTGCCAACTCTCTCAGACAGAGAATAGCTATTCAAGCATAGAAGTATCCCCTCTTGGGAGTGTTTCTGTTCCCAGGGTGAAAATTCAGGGTCTTTTTGAGAGATCAACATGAATCACCCACAAGTTGAAGGATCCTTTCTTTCTCCTTAGGGGACATTCAATAAAATCTAGTCAGAAAATCAGAAATGTTTTATTCTTTTTTGAAAGTGTTCATTCCTCAAAACCAGAACTTTTCACAAAGAAATTTTTCCTTCAGTCAGCTTTTGGCAGAAGCGTTTCTCAGCCCTCTGTTCTCCCAGGAGTGGATTTTAATCCAGAGCCACAGTGCCTGAAACGAACCGCTTTGCTGTCTATTTTTGCACAGAAGGAGAGTCTGATTTGGAAGGTGTAATCTTCCTTTTTCAGAGATTTTGTGGGAGACTCTGCCTCGGAGCCACCCTCTCCTGTGTCAAGTGTTGAGAGGCTGAGCACACGTTTTGCCATGCAAGGAAGAGGATGTCCGTGCCCTGAGATACCAGGTGTCTTCTCACATTTGATTTGTACTTCTTTGCTTTGCTCTCCCTATCTGGTACCTTGGCATCTCTGGGAGGCAGCTGCTCAAAGACATCTTCCTGAGTGTCACTGCTGCCACACAACACCCAACACCAACACCAGCTTGTGTTGAAGCTAACTGGAGCTGGAGGACTGGTGACCTCTGTGTTCCCTGTACTTATCACCCCCAGCAAACTGCTCAGCCCCTGCTATTCAGATCAGTCCAAGGCACAGCTAACCTTACATCTGCTCCTCAACCTGGCCTGACATTTTGAAACCCGCCTGTGTTATTCATAAAAATGACAACGCAAGAAATATCTTTTCCCCCCTGAAAACTCAAAGTTAAAAGCCATCACAGCTGCTGCCGAGGCTTCACCAAAAGCCGTATCAGCAGTTTCTGTTTTAAAAACGTTTTTTTTTTCACCCAGTCACACTGATGCAGCTGCAGTTTTCGGCAGAGCCTTCTCTGTGGCTGATTTGCCGTTTTCTCTCACTTTCCATTAAAAAACATCTAGGGCTTTCAACACCTCAAGACTTAGTTTCTGAAACTCTGAAAGTAAAGGTTAAATATATCACAGCATCTGGCAAAGTTCTGTTAGAGTCAAGGTCAAGTATTTTGTATTTTTAGATGGAGGGAAGTCTTTGGTCTCCTACTGCATTCTGAATGCCCGCTGAAATTACCAAAAGTTACCTGAAACTTGGTGTGTCAGTAACACACTGTAAGTATCTCAGTGCTAATGGGTGCTACCTGATGAATTTGAATTGGTCTGCCAATGGCAATGGCAGTGGGTCCAAACCTCCTGTGGTCATGAAGGCAACCAGGAGTCAGTTGGTTTCATGAATAAGTAGGAGCCAGTAGGTTTCACAAATGCCACTGCAGACAGCATACCATGGGAGGCAAAGACTTGCTGGTGTTTGTGCTGCTTCCCCAAAGTTCTTTCCTCTCCCTAGACACTCACCTCCGCTCCCCCAGGAGCCACCCAATTCAACTCCTCTGGTCCAAGGTCCAGGTTCCTTCAGAAACAGAGAAGGCTGTGCAATAGCTGCTCAAGACTAGCAAAAACAGAAGAATTGGCTCTCATGAACACAGTGTTAAGAGGGTGTCCCCTGCTGATCTGAGACTTTCTTTGACAGCCTGGACTGGGCAGGAGCTGGTGGCCAGCCTGATCCCTGCAGGGCTTTACAAGGGGAGCTCGCAGCAGAACAGGGAAGGCTGTTTCCATGCCTTGAGAAGTATGTCAGTCCCACAGCAAGGTTTTGGGAAAACATTGTGGAATAGGGAAGAAAATCACCTCTTAGGACTCCTGGTGATGCAGTAGGAGAAAGGAAGGGAACATGTCATCAGCTTAAAGACTTGGTTTTCCTTTTTTTCATGTACTTCTGTGTTGTTTTCTTGGTTGTCTTCTGTCAGTGCTGTTCCCATACATCTCAGAAACAAATGGATGGGTGAAAAGGATATTCTTCTCCAGCTGCCCTTGGTATCAAAGCAGAGATGAGTACTTTCTAAGCTAAAAATACAAAGACTGATTAACACCTCTGCTTGACATCTAGCTTCTGTGTCCATATATATGAAAAGATACAACCTCTTCCCTGTTCATTCCTGTCAATGTCTGTGCTAGTGGATGTGGTAGAATCAAAGTAATTTTATTTTGTGATTTTCTCCAATTTAGTGCCTGTAATTTAATGACAAAAAATTGGAACAAAAATATAATTAAAAAATCATCAATAGTGAGAAGACATCAGTGACACTATCCTATCTCTTCATTACTACAGCAGGTATCCAAAACAGGAATACAAAGTGATCTGAACAAAGAAAGATGAAAATTCGTGAACGGCAGTTTGTTGTATAGTGCATTTTCTTCTCTCTGGTGGCTCCACTTCTGTTGAGCTGGACAGATCTAGTCATTTGTCTAAGGGTATCTCTGACAAAATTCCTACTGTGAGGGCTTTCCCAGAGCAGAATCTCATCTGATAGAAGATTGTGAGAATATAGGAACTTCAGTGCTAAGTCAGATCAAAGGTCCACCTAGCAAATATCCTATAATAGCCAACAGTAGATGTCTGGAGGAGAGCAAGTGGGTAGAGAAAAATGTATAGTGATGCTTCTCCAAATATCCTTCCAATCTCCAGCAACTTGCGTCTCAGAAATCTCCTAAGCCAGATAACGTATTTAATCTTCAGTGAGTTTCTGTTACTTGAACTTGTCCAGTCTTTCCCTGAATTCATGCACAGTTTTAGCACCCACAATGTCTTTTGATAAAGAATTAATTTGTTTAACAACGTTGTGTGGACAACCATCTCCTTTTTGTTTGTTTATAATCTGCCACCTGCCAATGTGAATGCCCCCTCGCTCTTGTACTGGGAGAGGGACAATCATCATTTACTATTTGTCCTCTCCTTGACACTCAGGACTTTACGCACCTCCAGTATATTTTCCCTCTGTTATCTCTTTTCAGGCTGAAGATGCCT
>NW_009619382.1:821-19912 GCF_000690535.1 Cariama cristata | reverse complement strand
AGGGAAACAATTTCATACCTGTGCCAACCTTCTCTGAGCCTTTTCCAATTCTGCTATGTCCTTTTGAGAACAGCAACCAGAACTGTACATAGTGTTCAGGATACAGATGTACAATGAATTTATACAACAGTATTATGTTTTCTCTTTTATTCTCTTTTCCTTTCCTCCGCATTTTTAACATTGTTTCTACTACTAAGCATTGAGATGGCATTTTCATAGCACTGTCTGTTATAACCTTTCATTCCTGAGTAGTCATCTCTGAACCCATGATATTATATGTGAATTTATCATAGGATTTTTTTTTTTAATGTGCATCACTTAATGTTCATCTATACTAAATTTCATCTGCTATTTAGTAGCCAGCAACTCCCTCTTGCAAAATCCTTCTGGACAGTTCTGCCACCGTACTACTTACACTTGAAGCATTTAGTATCTGTTATTTCAAAGAGTAGAACATGTAGTTAATTACTATTTAGCTTTAAGAATATATTCAAACTAAATATATATCAAAGAAAGTTATAACCACTTCGTCAAGTTTGTGTATTCAGCAATACCAGGCTTCCTATTTATCGCACATCTGTGAGAGAGGGTGCGAAGCTTTCTCTGGAAATGGCTGGTGATATGATGGTGGGTGGGGGATGCACCCAGGGCGTGAGCTGGAGCAGCCTTACATAAATAATCTGTGCTTTCTTCTTCCTTCACTATAAATAAGCTACTTGCATTGGCTATTGCTGCAGTGGGAACAGACTGCATGTATGGGACACGGCACATGCAACTCAGAGGTGTCTCAGCAGAAGTAGCCAACATCTGAAGTCAGAAAAAATCTGGAATCAAATGTCTTGTTCTTGGGATTGAAACATTTTAAAATCTATTTTAAGTAACAACAGTCCCCCTTTTTTTTTTTTTTTTTTTTTTTTTTCCTTGGAAAACACTGTTTGGAATGAGTAACTGGTGATTAGGGAAAGGATGGAGAACAATGATCCTACTCTCAACCTGTGGACTTTGACCGCTTAGCTTTTCTTCTCTGCCAGGCTCTGAGCTCTACATGAGGCACAAGCATACCACGGAGGGCGAACACAAGGAATTCCCAAGTTCTTTCCCTTGAGCCCTGTGTTACCAGAGCAGCATGAGTCCAAGGGAGAAAAGGGGCCCATCATTTTCCTTGTTCTGAGCTCCGAGAGCTGTAAACTCCCGCATTCACCATGGTAGTGGGCTTTAATCTGCAACATTTCAGAAACAGAGTACAAGAAGAAGAAAATATGGAAGTTGATTAAAAATTATGAGGAAACAACCTAGACTTCAGCAAAGACACCTTGTAGAAGCATAAACTTTCCCCTCTGGCTTCATAGGGATGATTTAACTGCCAGGATGCAAAGAAAACAGAAGCTAATTATCAAATGAACATTGTCTTAATATGTTAATGAAGCGGTTTTGCTAATAGCAAGAGACCTGAATTTTAATACATTTTAAGAGCTCCTTGATTACGTGTTTGTTAGTTGTTATGATCATTTTAAATTATCTGTGCATGGCTTTATAATGGGTTAAAAACTGTATTAAGCACTGTATTCTAAACAGGCCTTGATGAGGCAGGTGAATAGTGCAAACATTGTCGCTAGGAAATTCACTTCAAAAGAAATGTAAACGAGTTAACCTAAAACGTATCGTCAGATCCAACAGTCACACTTAGCAATGTAAGTAATTTTTAATGTACCTGCCAGTTACTTCTTCAGAAATGTTTTTTCTCATGAAAAGAGTATTCCAGGAACCTAATAGCTATTATAGCTGAGTGTTTCTGTGTGCAGTATAACTGGTCTCAAAACATATTTTGCTGTTGGATTTAGGGGAATGAGTGAAGTAGTCCTGAATATATTGAGTTAATCTGTCCTATCCTTGGTGATTACAACCAAACCCTGCTTTTTTTTTAATTCACTTGTCCACAGATACATGTATTTTGTTCTACCCCATTCAAAAAATCCATATAATCATCTTTAGGCAGATCTGGGACCAGTACAAAGCAGAAATACTTTCTGCAATGACACCAGCATAAAAATGTGCACACCTACATGGCACTTTTCTGTTTGAAGACTTTTTTGTCTCTTTTCCCACCAATTTTATTTCAAATCAAGTCATCCTGGACCATTGTCCTTCTTCCTCCAGCTTATTTTCAGACAGCTGGAAAAGCCTTCAACCAAAGGGTTCCCCATAACTGATTGTTGCTCCTATGGAAACTGTTAACTGAATGGGATCTGCTACTCAAGAAATTGATAACTGTTACTAGTCCTCTGTCTTCAGTTTCTGCAATTTCTTGAAGTGGCGAAACAGGTATATCACCTCCAGAAGATAGCCTTCAGCCCTTGAAAACCCATTTTCAGCCAAAACACTGGCAAAAAGCCAGGATGGTGTCCGTGTGGACAGAGAGGTTGTGGCTCCTGGAAGGATGTTGGTGTTTGCTGGAGGCTGCTCGCATGCTCATGTCCTCTTGGAGTTTTTTCCTCCCCATCGTTAAATGAAATGAAAGTTGAGCTGCGTCTGCCAAACATGCTCTGTCTGCATGTGTGTGAGTGTGTATATTCTCCCTGCTCGGGCAATTAGTGAAGTCAGACCTTAGTTTCCCAAAACCAGGAAGTGGAGCTCTGGATGGGACGGGAATGGGGACGTGAACACAAATGGGAGCTGTATTTGTAATACAACAACAGCCACCAGGTGGTTTAAACCTGCACCTCATCACTTCCATTAACATCAAAAAGAAGGTTCATGCTTGAAAAATAAAGGTGTTTTATGACCCTTATATACTATATAATATAAAGTTGTGCATACAGGACAGAGGTTTCCTCATTTCAATGAAGACACACATCCCTCCCTCATACAGTCTCCGAAAGTGCCTGGAGGACGGGGCCATTGTAGCAGTTTGGTGAGTGCTTGGGCTACCTGAGAGCACCAAGCCCTGGCAGTGACTGATTAACGAGCCAGTGCTCCCTGCCTCCCTTGCGCTTGGGTTACACGACTTAATTTATTTCCTCTGGATCAAGTCCATGCAGTGGTAGAGACAGACAAAATCTTAAGGCTAGCACAGAGAACGGAGGCCGTCTGAAACGGAAGCTGTACAACCCCTTTTAGGAAACCACCTGAGAGGATGCTTAAGTACAATGTACTTGGCTTTGACAGTTTGCAAAATTAAATATATGTTTTATGTGAGCTAAAGAAATTAATATAGGGTGATACTGCTCATTTTATTACGTTAATTTTCTCATATAATTTGGAAACTATAAGCAGCTCCCTGTTTCTTGCACCTTTGTGCCAATCTGTCGGAGGAAGGAGGAAACGCAATCTTATTTAACATAAGCAGCCTTTGAAAAATCCCAATTGCCGGGCTCCCTTTAATTTATTTTTAGGTCATACTGCCCTCTAGGGGATTAGGCAGATAGCGAGGGATTTTTGCATAATAGGAACTTTTTTTAATTCACAGGGAAAGACATCTCTCCTTTGTACCGCAGTAGAACATAATAATCCATGTATAGAGCTTGTAATGTATCATTTTAAGTGTAATTTGCATTAATTTTCTTGGGAAGTACCTTTCATAATTAATTAACATTGGGTCTCTGCTTTCTGCATGCAAGGCTGACTTCCCAAGATATTAATCTTTTTACATTAGGAAGTTTGTACAGGATTCAGTTGGTACAGTTAAAACAGGGGAACTTTCCGGCTGATTTCAGGTGGTAATGCATGAGAATTATGAGAAAACTTAGGTACTTGAACACCCTGTGTAGAGGATGTGTGTATTTGTACATCAAACATAACCTCTCATTCAATATTTTTGAAAAAAAAACCCCACCTGTTTAAAATGGAACAAACAGCAGCAAACTCACCATATCAACAGTTATGAGTGCTTTTTGATGGAATATAAAAGTAAAAAGAAGGAAAATAAGGAGAAAAATGAAAGTTTCGAAAAGAGAAAGAAAATTATTGAGAAGATTGGCCTTTAGGCAGGCTGAGAATCCCACAGGCTTTTTCAGAGGTGTCAACACTTGCCAAGGAAGGAGAGTAGCCTTCTGCAAGGGACTAAAAAGCCAGACGTGTAGTTGCCTAATTATCTCCAAAAATCAAAATCTTGACCCCTTCATTGTCCCTTACTGATGTGATGATCCTGCCACTGACTTCTCTTCATCCCATTTTAATTCTAAAACAGCAACATAATCTTAATTGGCCAGATTGTATTAAGAAACAAGGCTCGTAACTGAGGATCATTGCATTTTGTGCTTTGATAGCTGGACCCAAAGCTGCTTTACTGCTTGGCTTTTTTTCTTGAAGGAGCTGGGTCATGTAGCAGCAGAGTTTCCTTTTTTTGGAAAGAGGATCTTGGTCCAGCAGCTCACAAATCCCTGATCTGGGATGCTTTGAGGATGAGTCCTTCCTCTAGGTTTTCACTTGGCTGTGAAAGTCTTTGTCGATGCTGCTCTCATCTTGCTTGTCAGTATTTTAAGGCAGATATTGTGGGAAGTTCTCATTTGGCCCTGATTAATTTTAATTTTGCTGTGGAGTGAGTGGTCTGAGAACTGCAATGTGCCTCCAGTTTCTTTTTTGCTATCATCCCTGCAGTGGAGTAGCCATATCCTGTGACCACCTGCAATTACAAACAAATCAGTCTGTTCTGGCCCCTTCCCAGCATCACATTGAGTTTTTATGAGATTTTAAAGCTGTCAGGTTTGCATGATCAGGCTTCTCATTTCAATCATAGCATGCTTAATACTGTTCCATGCTAATCGTTCATGAGATATTCACCTACCCATCCTCTAGCTTCACTCAGCCATGCTTCCATGTCCTCATGTAAAGTCTATATCCACTTTATAAAGGTTGGGTTTACACATGGAAGTGTAAACTGCTGACCCTTCTTAGGCAAAATCTCTCTTATGTGCTTCCTTTCCTAGCCATAGCAGTGGAGGTTCATCTCTGCAGCATTTTTTTATTTGATCAGGACAGTCCTATCATATGATTTGCTTTTTTCAGGCTTGTACAACCTGTATTGTAGTCCATGGCACGCTGACAGTTTCTGCTTCCACTTCTAGTGGCCCAGCTGTGTCGTGCTATGCTCAGCGACTCAACAATAACCAGCTTTTCGGAGTCTCCACTGATTCTCACCTCGTCATATCAAAACCTAAGGAGTGTGTGTAGCCTCATATTCAATTTTCTGTTTAGGAGTAATGATATCTTTATACCTTAGCTCACACTTCCTTGATAGGTCCTCTTACAAATGCTAGTAACCACTGATGCCAATGCATAATGATACTTGTCCTGAGGTGGTGCAGTGACTCGATGGCTTGTCTACCTGCTGGTGTGCCAGAACCTTGTCTTAGGGTCACAAACTGGAGAAATATTTGGCCTGGGCAGTTAGAGCAATACCTCCTGTATTAGGCTGGAAATTCACTTCAGTGGTCTGTTAGGTCTCTGGTTTGTTCTGGGTTTGTGTAGATGCTCAGTTTACCTGGGAAGGTGTTCCAGCAGGGGTAGGATAGCTCGTTCTGTGCTAACTTGCCTCCACCAAGGCAAACAGAAGTGTCCTCACAGGTTACCCATGCCCACAGGAAGAGATTTCTAGTATTGCTCCATAGCTATAGGCATTGCCTTCACCGCCCATGCTTATCTCAGTGTACAGTTGCCATGCTCATGTAACATGAACTGCCTGGAGGTATGTGTTCGCGCTTACCTCTTTGCAGATTAACAGCAGTTTGCTGTTCTTGCTGGGATTACAGACTACCCAACTCCGTAACTCATTGGGAATAACATTGACTGCACAGTTAAACCCCTGTGAAAGTGGCTGCCAGCTCTTTTCCCTAGGCTGTGGACTGGGATACTCCAGATCTGGAGGTGCTGGCGGAAGTGCTCTCGCAGGAAGTCTCTGTGTACTCCATCCTTGGCTGTGCCAGTCCCAGCAGAGTGTAAAAGGCCAGGGCTTGCTTCTGCAAAGTTATTTGTGGAAGTCTAACATCCCCAGAGATGCCCTCAGGTTGTCTGTGTTGTCTGTCAATCATGCTTTTTCATCCCTGTGGGTTCCACTAGCAGAGCTGTTCACACCATGGTTTTCAGGCTGCATGCGAGATAAGAATGCAGCTGCACTTGATCCTTAGTGAGATACTTGCTTTTGGAGATGGTACATTCTCAGCTAGCATTCAAGGCACGGGTAACTAAACTTCGACCACACTTTTCTTCCCCCCTACAACTGTACTTCTCCCTCAGTTTCCACACAGGCAACCTCTTTGCAAGGAATGGTTGCTCTTGGGAATCCGTGTTCTGTAAGGAAATCAAAATACCAACAAAAAACCCACTCTACTTCAGAAAAGGAGTTAAACAATTAGAAATACCCTGCAGAAAAAGGTGGGAAAACTGCAGTTTGAAAAACCAAAGCAATGCTTTTGCACTGGCATCTTAAAAAGAATTCACTGAGGCTGAATGGGTGTCAGAGGACCTTTTCATACTCCGTGATGCTGAGCTTGGTGTGCTGCCCCCAGGCAGGAAGAAGGCATGGAGGATAAACACTAAACTTCAGCATTCATATAACCAGTTAAGAACTAGTGTGGTTAAAAAGACTCCTTTCAACATAATTTAAGACACATTTTTACATAATATATTTTCCTAGATCTTGCATGCCTGCATGAAGAACTTCTTGACTCCATAAGTGATTCTCTGATGAAAACAAACAAGGGCTGATGGTGACTAAAGTGCTCCTCAACACAAGAGCAGTGCTGCAGCCAGATTCTGCGACAGCCATTCTTGCATTAAGTAGTGACTTAGTCTACAAGTAGGATGTTTAGTCTCAGCCTGAGCACTGCTGGTGAAAGGTGCTACTCAGCCTGAAAAAGGACCTGATTTACAACAAGAAAGACAAACCAAAACAACAGCTTCTCAAATCACAATGGTTGAGTGGGAAGGTTAAGATTTAAGATGCACTTCTTGAGTTAGAATTTGCCTTGGAAAGCAGGGTTAGATCCTCTTTCCTGCGGTTCTCCTCAAAGCCTTCCTGCTTGTCTACACTGAGGATCCAGTCTGCAAAACAGGACACAGAGCCACGCCATGCCCCACAGACCTATCACTAGCATCGCTTCTGCACTGATTCACACAGACAAAAATAAAATCAGAAAGCAATGAATCATCTTGTCCAGCCTCCTATATATCAGCAGTCATTTCAAGTCACTGTTAAGACCTCTCTTGAGCCTTGAGTGATTTGAGTGTGATTTAAACATGCCTTGCAGAGGGGCCTCCAGTCTTCATTAAAAGAGTCCTTACCTTGGCTAATTACCCTCGCGCTTCCAAAGGTATGCCCTGCTCCAAGTTTGGATTTCTCTGGTTTTCAGCCTCTATTTTTGTTATGCCTTTCTGTCTTAGATTGAAGAGGTTTTTGCCTCTAGGAAGATTAGAGCACAGCTGATCCTCTGGATCAGCCTTCTTACTCCAAAGGATTCAGTGATAAAATCCCATATGTCCCTTCACATAATAATCAGCTTAATAATCCCATGTGTCTCTGGGAAGAGATATTTGTGCTATAGTGAAATGATCTTTCAATCTTGTTTCTGCTAAGTCCAGTAGAAATAATTTTTTATAGTCTTTTATCCTTTTATTTTCATCTTTCTTGAATTAGTTTGTGGCTCTTGTTTGCACACTCTCCTGCAATGTGTTTTGAAAATATGGATACAGCCAACAGACACAGTGGCCTAGCACCAATCTCATCAGAGCTAGAGGTGGAGAGAAATCACTTTCTTCGGCTTTCCAGCTCATTCTTCAAGGTCCAAGGATTACAATAGCCTTTTTTACTCCATAGTTGCACTAGTGGCATCCGCTGAACTCCTGGTTCACTAGATCTCTTTCAGAATCGGGACTTCCTAGCTATCTTTTCCCTGTTCCTTCTGTAGGACCAGTACTTTTCAGTCCTTGATGTACCACTTCCCTGTGGCAGTATTCAAATGCATTTTTTAAAGGCCCATCTTTCAAAGGAACATGGGCTGCTTTTTATGGTTGCCCTTTCCACTCACATTCTGCCCTACAGTTGGAGTGCAAGGAATGGGAAGAGAGAAGGGAGTAGGATGGCCCTTTCTGCAGCAACAAGGTGATAGATCAGCTCAACCATCTCGCCATCATGTTATTGACAGGATACAGAAAAGGTTTTCTGTCATCTGTGCATGTTTTAACTTGGGAAAAATAATGCGAAGAGCAGGAAAAATACAAAACATTGAGCAATCGCCTTTTAAAGGAACTCCAGCCATGCAGTGTGCTGAATGAGGCGGAGATCTCGCAGGAGAAATTCAGTGTGACCAGCTGATTAAAGACTACATTAGAGTAAATAAGCCCAAGGGGCTACCTCGTTTCTGGAATGTCCTGGCTTTTGAAGGTTTGACTTTGAAAATAAAAAGGTATTTAAATATATTGCATGTTATTTATCTCCTCTAGGAAACAATCTCTGGATAAGCATGAGGCAGATCATGAACTTTAAATTAAAGTTAAGCAGATGCTTAAGCAATTCCCTGAATGAGACAGACCTTAAATATCACTCTAAACCTACAAGTCAATGTAGGAGCTTTTAGACTGTATACTTAGGCTTCCAAGTACACCCCTAAAAGTGTCCAGGGCTAGTTTTCTGAAGTGTGACATGTCCAGCAACAGTCCTCAGCTAATCTACCTACAATACACGGCTCACCTCTATGTGGGTATCTTCTGTATTCTTCCACTACTCTGTCCCTGGAAATTAATGTTTATTATTCAAATAAACCAAACAGCTTTAGGCATTTTTAAGCAGTCAAGGATGGGTCAATGCCTTTAACTTGCTTACTGTAGTATTTTTTTCCCCTTTTTTGGCCCTTGAGGGAGGCTCTGACAGTATATTGCCATATATTTAGACAGCTCTTACCGCAATGTGGAGCTCTCCTCCTGCTGAGGGGCTTAGATGCTATTGTGCTATAGATAAATACTGATGGTATATCTACAGAGTAAACAAAAAGAGGGAAAGATTCACATATTAATAATGCTTAAGAGAACCTGGAGGAAGATGGACTTATTTATTTCTGTTATTCTTTTAATTATTTGATTTCTGATAGCAAAAGGTATTTTCCTTGAAGTTAAGATCTGCTATTCTTTAATCCCCAGGAAAATGATTACTATCATTTAAGAAAATTATATTCTTTCTAATTAAGCTGTTTTCAGACAATTAAATTGCTTCCTGATTTTCATAATTGTCTCATTGCTAAGATCTACCTCTTTCCTGATTAGCAAGGTGGAAAAAACCCAGCGCTTTTACTCTGTACAATATTTAGCAGTTAAGAAAGAAGTCCCAAATATTCTGAGTCAGCCTCTTCCTCCATGCGACCTGTCCATGTATGCTCCTCTGACTTCACAAAGTCAGATCAAACAACCAAAGGCACCCAGAAAGGTGACCAGAAAAGTGAGAGGAAACCTGTTTGGGATAGTCCTGTAAGCTAGCAAGAACAGGAGGCACAGTACCCTGGAAGGCCAGGGCAAATCATTCCATCACCTTCAGCTTTCACGACTTCCCAACCAGCCCTGGTGGGTGGGCTGTGGATGTGCTGTCCAGACTGCCCTTCTCTGCAGTGCAGCAAAGGATCGGGTTGAGGGGACATGATTGAAGGATGCTAGTACCATGGCATTGCCTCACAATTACTAAGTACACAAAATCACGCAGTCAATGGCTTCCTTTCTTGTGCTGCTTCAGCCAGTTCACCTGCACATCACCTGTCCCTGCAGTAGTCACATCTGAGACATCAGGTCTCCCAAGAGCTGTATATAGCTACCCCATGACAATGCAGTCTTGCTTTGTCCCTTTCCGTGCGCATGTTCTCTTCTTCTTTCTCTCTTTCATTTGCTTTCTCTTTCCACTTGATTTCCTTCACTTTTACAGTGGGATATTCTCTGTAATACAGGAGGTCTAACACTTGTTATAATGTGCAAGTGTCCTAGGGTGCTAGGTGTTACGGGGTCTGGGGAATACCTTGTGACTTTTGGCCTGTGAAAGCTGCATAGTGGAAGTCCTGTGGATCTTTCCACATTTATGGCGTGGTTGCCTACAACTTCATGGAGGCTGTTCCAAATGACCCAGAGGGTCAATACCCTTAAATTGGGTTTTGGACAAAAATATGTGGATGGGGAGTCACTGTTTCAAAAGCTCTGTTCCTAAATCAGCATGCATACACTGTCACGGGATTGTTATGAGAAATAAAGATAGTAAGTTAGTCAAAGACTATGGACTAGAACTGTGTAAATGTGAAGGTAAGAGAACATACAATATGCATGTACCAATGCCAGGTGATTAAATTTATCAGGTTGGACCCTGAGCTGGACATAGAGATGTTCCTAGAGCTACAGTGACAAATACCATCTGAAGAGCCTGCTCATGATGTTTTTAAAGGTAGGGCTAAGACTGGAGGGATCTTTCCACCACAGCTGACCACAAGGGACAAATTGTTTTACAACAGGCAGGCCTGCCTTTGAAAATGCAGAATTCATCAACTCTCATGATTTTCACAGGACTGCCACTGTAATTGTTTCAGTCTCCCAGTTCTTCAAGTCAAATGATGAAGTCACAGCTTGTACAAATGCATGCCGTTTTAGTTCTCATTGAGATTAACAAGCTCTTTCAGAAAGAGAAAATAGACCAAAAACATTTAAAATGTAATAAAATTTTTCTTCAAAAAGAAACTGGGAGGCAAAAAAAGGTTATCCCTTTCTTTTTAAATCTCATGATTCTTTATGCTGGCCTCATGATCTTTGAGATCTGACTTGCTGATTTTTAATATTTGTGTGGCATGGTCTTGAAAATGTGTCATAAACTCATTAATATAGCCAGAAATATTCCTTCGTTAAAGATATTCATGGAAGTGTTAGATAGCTCCTACAGTCCCCTTCCTTTGACATTCCCAATCGAAAGAAGTCCTGAAAGCAAATGGTTTTGCCTTGCTGATGTGAGGAGCTGTTTTGTTTCAGTATCAAAGGCCATTTTTGTTAACTGCCTCTTTTGTCTTTCAAATCTGTCTTTCAAATTGTTCCACAAGAACTGGTTTTATATGAACTTCATTTCTTTATTGATAATTTTGTGAGAGGAAAGGTAACGGCTGTCAAAGGTGAGGAGGGCAGTTGCAGCACAGCCAGCATCAAAAGAAACACAGATGGCAGAGCAATGACTGACAGCAGCAGTCCTGAGGGACACAGGGGTAAGAAAATGAGGGAAAGATGCAATCAGTTAGTCCATAGGTTTCTGAGAGTCAAGTCTCTGCTGTCAGTTGCATTTTGGTTGTTCTTAGGAATACTGACACTCTCATATTCTTCAACTTTTTGCCTTTTTTCATCTTGCACTTTAACACCCTGTCTCAGAGGGTGGTAATGAAGTACAAATAAGTTTTGCCTGTGGAAAAGAATCCTGAAGAAAATACCACGTGCAATCCTTCTCAGCACCTGCATGCCCCTTCCGAACCGAGGGCTGAGCTAGTTGGAGTGTAAGAGTGATACACAGATGATCAGTAAGCTCTTTGCTTGGCATTCCTTTTTCATTATGCTGCCATTTTAGAGAAATGTTTTTATAGCCTCTGCCTGATTTTCCATCAGATGCCTCCCTCTCTGTGAATCCTCCCTTCCTGCTTCCTACAGAATGTGGCCAGCTGGTTACTGCTAAATTTAAACAAAGATGTGCTACTTGTAACTCTCTTTGCTTCATCCACACAATATTACTAGCCTAACTCAGCTAGCAAGAAGTACTTCTATTTTGATGTGCACAGGGACTGTAAGCCCAGATGAAGGTCAATGAAGGCTGTTGCATAGATAGATAATGCTGACAGGGAGTGCTCTAACTGGTTTTCTGCAGGAAGGTGCTGATTCAGTGGAATTGGGACGTTTGAGGAGTTCATTTGAATTCTGCTCAATATGCTGGAGCACAATGGGATCTTAAAATTGTGTGCCCAGTGGAGGTCTGCACAGCAGCTCCATGAGCAGCAGGAAAGCGTGGCCCAGGTCTCCACATCAGTGCTGTAATACTGCCATGCTGATACACAACAAAACACCCAGCATCTTCTATGGAATGGAAATCCTCCTTTCTAGTCAGCTCTAATTACAAACAGCATACCATGTTTAAATAACCAATAAAACAAGGCATCAACAAAGAAGCTGCTCATTGCATCTGTGAGATTCGTACAGCATCCAAGAGCTCAAACATCAAGGAGAAAACAGCAGGTAGCTTAACTCCCAAGATCTCTCCCCTGCTGTTGTTATCATTGACAATGAAGGCAGTGTTGTAAGTGCAGAGTGCAATGGACAATTCATGCACTTACCATATCTTGCACTCGAGCTACAGGCGCGTGATTTTCTGAAGAAATGATGACAGGATCAAACATATTCTGGCAGATGCTCACAAAATCAGAGCCCCTTTCACTCGGTAAATGACCATAAAAATGCTTTGAAGATGACAATAAAAAGTTATTTAATCATGTTCAAAACAGAAGCACCTGCCAAGTCAATATATAATTTTTTACATGATTGGCTGGTACACTGACAATAGCAAAAAATGCAAAGTGAGGCTGCTAAGAGCAGATACTGGCCTGATTCTATAGTAGGCATACCCTGATCGTGGAGAGAGAGAACAAGAGAAGAGGAAAGAAAAAGCAACAGAGTCAGTCACACGTACATTTCCTCAGCCTCCTGATTTTTCAGCTCTTTTTCCCAGCTGTTACAAGGTGCCCTTGGGAACCTAGCCCAAAGATGTCCTTGGCAGTCCCCATTTTCTGTGAAGTCAGTGCCAGAGGGAGAAAGGGCAGCGACCAAAAGGAGACCTAAGACAGCCTGGGTGATCTCCATGCTGCCATAGCACAGGGGAAAAGGTGCAGGGGAGAGGGGAAGAGATCTTGCCTTTTGGTAGCATCACTGCCCTAGGATGTCTGCAAACTAGCAGGTGGGTGCTGCTAGAAATAGAGACAACAGAAAATGTCATGTGCAGTTGGGCGCAGATTTGTTGAGCAGCCCAGGAGAGCCGGTACCTGTCATTAGCACTGTGGGCTGTGGGGCTACGCCATGCAACAAAGAAGAGCCCGTGCTGTTGTTCAGCCCCATCACTACCCTCGCAGCTGCATGTACCCCAAATTCAGCAACTCTTCTAGACAAGCCATTTACCTGTGAGCTGGCATATGGAATCATAGCATTGAAGAGCTATACCTGGTACAGTTCAGAACCACCTTTGTGATACTGACTGATTAGGCTCTTTCATGATCAGCTGAGATTAAAGTAACCCAAGGGTGGTGATAATGTACATGCGTTGATGACAGAGGCTGTTCTGGGATCTGAAGTCCACCAGGGCAGCAAATTTAGATGTCCAGATTTTAAGGTCAAAAGGGCTTGCTCTGACCAAGCACTGTCATCTCTAATACAGTATGAGCCATGGGGCTCCCTGAAATTAATTCTCAATGCAAGGCCAACATCTGTGATTAAACTAGGACATTTTGGTTCAAATATCCCATGAAAATTTTTCAGAGTCAGAGAATTTGCCACCAAGTTGTGGTAAAAATGACTCATTATTCTCATTGATTCAAAGTCAGACAAGATTTCAAACTGGGTTTTGTCTAACTATTGGACCTCATTAAATTTTGCTGGCTAAACTGAAGAACCTCCTGTGAGAGAAACTCTATTTATTCATAAATAACAATTTATGTTTACTGTGTAAGTGCTTTAACTTAGGTTGCTTCTTCAATCTCTTTGGTAAGCTAGAATAGACAGGGCACCTAGCCCAACCTTCACTCCACAGGATGATTGCCAAGCCTTCACCCTTCCTGTGGTTCTTGCATGATGTCTCTTGAGTACTTCAACATCTTTCTTAAAATGTAGACAGCAGAATAGTATTCCTATAGTGGCTTGAAACTTCACTGAGCCCAAAATTCAACTCTCTGTTGCCAAAGGAACATTTAAAACTAAAGTACTCAAAAGCTGAAAACGATAATAAACTCTGGGTTACTTTGAAGCATAGATAAAGTTAGTTTTCAGTAGCCAAATTTGAACAGACAAATGTTAAAGTAATCACAAACATACACACTGGTGCTGTGAAAACTAGTTGGATAACTGGGTCTGAAGGTTACTCAGTGGTAAAATTAGTTCCTCAAGATTGTTGTATTAGACATGAGTGAAGAAAATGGAGTGCTAAATTACTGGTTTAAAAAGAAAAGATGAGGAAGGGAAGAATATTAACACAATCTGAGCCTTCAGTAAAAGGCAGGTAAACCGGGCACAGAGGAAATATTTGTGATGATAAAGGCAGAACTTCAATGCTGAAGACAGAAACAATAGCATTGGTGTGGTGTCCTGAGGCCTATGTAGGGGAAGTAAAGCTGCTTAAAAGCAGTCATGTCCGCCTTTTAACTGTATGTGCAAATAACACAGGACGTTTGATGACGTGATGGTCTCTGAAAGCAACTGGGAAACGGAAGAGATCAGAAGGAGCCCCTGACCGGTGCCCAAGTAGCAGCAGCAGATGCATTTTCTGAAGTGTAATGGCAAAGCAATCATCGTGGATGATACTGTATTTTGCAGACCACAGATGTGTCCAATTAGGAGCTCTGTGTGAATGCACACAAACAACAGAAAGACACAAATCAAGAGCTTCCAAAAAAGCACTGCGCTAGCTCTTGGGCACCTTTCCATACTGGGCTGCAGCCTTTTCAGGGAAGTTTACTTTGACTGGCAACGTTGAAAGTCATGAGCATATGAGATAGGTGTAGAAAATATCCAAGACAGGATACAAACCTTGAAGAATGTCTATAGAAAGACAACAGTAGTAGAAAAAGGAAGTAAAAGCTTTTATACAAGTTTTATTAAAACAGCAGTTAACACAAACAGTCATGTGTCTGAGCAAAATTACAACAGATGGCAGTGATCTTCAGTCATTTTCCACAGTATTCAGATATGGAGAAGTGTAAGTAGTATATTTTCTTCTCAAATGCCCTTTTATGACAGCTAAAGAAAGACGTAATTTACTTAAATATACGTAACATGTATGGGGTAAGGCATGCAAACGCCCCAACATAGCACAAGTATACTGAAATAAAACTATATAATTCATATGTAATTACATAAATCAATCTATTTTATAAAAATAGGGATTTTTTCTCTCCACATCGATATTTTCTATATATTTTTGAGTGGCTATATTTATGATTTAGTAAAATCATGATTAGTATTGAATATCATGAAACCATTAACTCAGTACCAAATCTCCCATCCATCCACAACAGGAAAATAAGGAGGTAAGAGGAAGACTGCATTCCCAGCATACGAAGTCTGATGCTGCCTGCCAATGAATGTTGCAAAGCAAAATACTGTCGCTGTTGGGAATGTCAAGGAATCATTTTTCTCCTCAAAGACACTATGAACTAGTGGTCAGGACTGTCCTCCATATTGGTCCTGAATATAAAGAAAGCTATAGCTCTGTTCTGGAGAGAGGTGTCCCAATTTTTCCTTGGGAGATCTATCTTTGGAGGATATATTTCCAACACACTTCATGTCCTCTTTTAAATAGAAGAGGACTGGAGAAAACAGGATGAAAACTGGCACAACTGCCAACATCCTCAGTCTAGAGAGCTGATTGCCTTCACTGTTTAGAATGCAATTGTAAGCCTGAATATGATGAAAACTAATCCTGATCTCATAGCTTAGTAATCTGTACTTAGTGCAGGTGATCTCTTATTCCTGTTAAATCTTGTAGATGTGTAAGTGATTTTTTTTTATCACATTAATAATGTTAGTTACTGCTGATCTGAGCTACTCGACTCCTGCGTGATATTTGAGCAGAACTTTATGTTTGAGGAGTATAAAGCAGCTTCTCTGACATGGGCAACTCTGCATCCACTATCTCCTTTCCCACAGGAAGTTCCCTTTTAACTGAGATGAGTTAGAACCCTCCTGGAAGTTACATGAGGTGCCTGGGGTGCTTCTGTCATTGCTGATGCTGATGGCACTTGACTCTTTGTCTGATTTTTTTTTTCATGTCGAATAGATGGAGTGGAGTCTTTGCTTTGCAATTCCTTGGTCATGGCAGGAATTCTGGAAAGAGCACACTACCTGATGGCCAATATGTGTGGGAATGGACCAGTGCTCAAGGGTTGGAAGCACCAGCTGAGGAAAAAGAAAATGCACTATCTAGGCTTTTGATGAAAGGGCTGAGTGCCATCCATAAGGCTTGGAAACTGCTATTCCTTGTATCCTAGCCATTCCAGTCTTCTCAAGAAGCAGCAGTTATCAAATGTTTGAGTCCAGTAAGGCACTACCTTCATCGATGAACTGCACCTTCTGAAGGGCACAGGGTACAGGGAGAGCCAGATCTCTGCTCCTCCACAAGTAGCGCTGGGTGCCATGAATTTCTGAAAGCAAAGTGAGCTCACTGTCCTCTTCCAGCATCAGCTGAGCTCTAACTATGGGTGGAAGGCTTACTCCTACTGAGTGCTATGAGGTAGGAGGGGTTGAAAAGTCCAGAGTTTCCACAAACAGGACTTGCACTTGGCTAACAGCACAGTCCAAATGGGTTATTAACTCAGACATACACACTGCAAGGCTGCTTGGAGCTTTTCCCAAGTCAGTGATAAGGGAATTTATTTTGGTGCATGGCAGAGTTCTGTTTGGGAGATGATGCTTTTCATCTGTTGCAATTTTTAAACTGTATAGTGTGTACATCCAAAGACTAATGTTGGACATGCTTTGGCAGAGGCACACTCAACTTGTTAATAAATTATTGCAAGGAAGCTCCATCATATGCTCTTTCAGAACTCTTGTCCGTTTTTTGAAGGCAATCTAGTGATTTGTTTTAATGCCTTAGTTCTGAGTTAACAAACATGTGCCCAGGGACTCCCTGAAACAGGGCTGGGCCTTTGCAAAGTCGATGGTTTATTTACTGACTGAGAAAAAAGCACTGAGAAAAAAGATGTTTGAAGATGTTAGCAATGCTTTTCATTAGCTAAAGATGGCATTTAGGTCTTGATCATGGCATGTTTATTCATTAGTTTCAGTGAAATCACAGGCCTGTTTGCAGAGTGAAAGTAACAGTGAGACCTGGTGGGGCAAAAGAAAGGGAGAAAAAGGCAGAGACTGTGTGTGCATTCAACCCTTTGAGGAGAAGAAAAAAAAACCAAACCAACAGCTGAGATGATGTTATATCTTATTAAAAACCAAGCCAAAGTAACAGAAAATACATTGAAAGGCAGTAAGTTTCTTTTGTCTTGAAGCTGTTATCAACTACATTTGTTATCAATGACGTATCAACTTATAAGGTTAACAAATCAATTTTCCTTGCTAAATACACTTAAAATTTAATTGGATTAATTTGTTTCTATCAGGAAAAATAATATTTTCAGTTCCACTCTATCTTCTTCACAAGACTTTTTCTTTTTACTGTAAATCTCCATAGTCTATTGAATGGACTCATTATTTGATACATTCTTCTTTCTACTTGGATGCATCAAAGTTAGAGGGCTGCTTTTCTCAGTACTTGAACCTGACTCTGTCATCCTCCCTGTGCCCCTGTTGTGGTGACTTACCCCCAGCCTGCAAGGGCACGACTTTAGCCTTTCCCTGCACCCAGGAATCGCACCTTTCTCCTTCTCTGGGCTTGGTAAAAGGCAACACTCACAAACCACACATTTTGCATCAGGAAACCCGCATCAGGGGACACTGCAGCCCGTGATGAGAGGAAATCACTGCAACTTGGGGCTGGGAAGGGAAGGGACACCTCTGTCATCGCCCGTCCGAACAATAACGAATAAAAGCAGTAACATAGTGAAGACCTCCTATTTTACAGATCCTTCCTATGGCCGTGTGTGGGCTCCAGGACAGGAGAGCAGCCCAGTTAACCAGAGAGCCAGGGAGGGAGCCTTGCGGGTGGGATGCTGCCAAACCCTCGGCAAGCAGACGGAAGGTAGCTTTGGGCTGAGGAGGAGGGCTCTCTTCCTGTCGTCTTTGTTTTCGTTTCTAATGACGATGTCACACTATTTCCATGGCTGATCCTGCTGCATAGCTGGGTCGCAAAGAGTTAAAATGGAGAGCAGCATGTGCACTTTCAAAACTACATGCGATAAAGTCCATTGCTTGAAGTCCGGGTCCCTTCTCCTCCCGCCCCTCCCCAGCTTCCAGCAATCATTTATTATAAAGGGGTTTTATGATACAAATTTGATAATCTCCCATACACATTCGCACTGTTCTAATTGGAGTTGTAAGCCCATAAAATTCAAGCCCTTTGTTTTCATGAAGGCCACAAGGTTTTAAAAGATACTATTGTACCGCCTAAAACCCATAAAATTGTCACTAGGGACTGATTAAACAGTCCTGAATTGAAACAGTGCGGATTTTGTCTAGGTCCTTTTCATGCACAACAATGCTCTTTTCAACCCCCAAGACAAAAGGAGATTTAAGGAGCGATTCTCTGGGAGATTCTTCTAAGATAACCCCATCCATATGGGAGACAAGGTGGCCAGCAGCTGAGACGGGCAGGGAAAAAAAAAAAAAAAAAGAAAAAGATTTCGGATAGCAGGAGGAAAAATAAAGGGAAGGCGAGGGAAAGACAACAACAACAAAAAAAAGCAGGTGACACAGAGGCTGTATTTCCCCGGGTCCTTCCCGCACATCCCAGAATCCTAGTCCGTTCTGCATGTCTCTCTTGGCACACGGCTTCCTGCCCAAGCAGGCGACACCGAACCGCCCCGGTGACCGAGAGGGGAGCGGGGCTCTCGCGGCTGGAGAGGGGGCCAAAAGGGCCCACGGGAGTGCAAAGAACTCCAAGCACTCCCGTGGGTGCTTCTGGGCCCCTCCCCAGCCGCGACGGCGGCCGCTCCGCAGGGGCTCCCCGGGATGTGTAGGCAGCGCGACACATCCCAGAGGCATATCTGGACCGAAGTAACCCCCTTCCAGGGAATAAAAAACCCAAACAAACAACCCAAGAACTTCCGCGGGTCCCTTTCCCTCGACAGCCTTTCCTCGGCGGGCAGGTTGTCTGCATCAGTCCCCGTGGGGTCTTCGACCTCAGATTTTCCCTCCGCGTTCCCGATCCGCGGCTCCCGTCGGAGGGGCGGAAGGAGGCG